>NC_056744.1:851957838-852065338 GCF_019279795.1 Protopterus annectens | reverse complement strand
TCCTACTCGGCCTATACTAAAGCTCGAGAGCTATTTTTACCAGCTCGAGGCTACCCTGTATCCCACAATGCTAGGCCCTAACTACCCAGATCTCGTTTGATAGATAACACCATAGCAGTTCTGATCCCAGAACAAAGGAGAAAGAGGAATACCTATATATATATATATAGCATACCCAGAAAAAAGGGCAACCATGAGAGTCCAAGCTGGGATGAAAGAAAGCCCAGAAAGATCCTTTCGGTCTGTCCAGGCTAGGGGGTTGGAGGGTGGGATGCAAGAAAGAAGGCGAGAAGAAGACAACTAACATGGAACGTTATGGTAGGTACATAACTTCTCAATGTTAAGTTGTCAATCTCGCCTTCATTCTTGCTGGATGGGACCGCATCCCTAGCACCTCAGCCCTGGGTGGTTCATCGGAACAGACTCTTGAGGACGGTGAAACCAAAGTTAGCTCGGCTTCTGGAGGCCATGCCCAGTTTGTAATGAGAAATAAAGTATGAGGAGAGGCCCATGTGGCTGCCGCACAAATGGAGTCTATAGGTAACGTAGCCTGAAAAGCTATTGACGTAGCTAAGGCTCTAGTTGAGTGGGCTCTTTGTTTTGAAGGAAGTTCTTGACTCCTCAGTTCATAGATGAAAGTAATCACAGAGGCCAACCATCTGGAAAGGGTTACTTTGGAAACTGGAAGGCCTTTCTTCCCTTCCGCATAAGACAGGAAGAGCTACTCAGATTTCCTAACTTGCTTGGTTCTATCCAGGTAGTAACAGAGTTGACGATGAACATCCAAAAAATGTAACTTTTGTTCCGCTCTGTTGGAGTAATTAGGGGAGAAAACTGGGAGATCGATAGTCTGGTTTAGATTTGCCTCAGAAGATATCTTGGGTAAAAAAGATGGGCTAGTTCTGAGGGATACTCTATCTTTATGGAAAACCAGATAAGGAGGACGAACGCAAAGGGCGTGAAGCTCTGAGACTCTCCTCGCGGAAGTTATGGCCACTAGAAATAGAGTTTTCCATGAGAGTAACTTGAAGGAATAGGAAGCCACAGGTTCAAAGGGAGGGAGAATCAAAGAGGTTAAAACCAGATTCAAATCCCACTGTGGTGGGGGATCTCTGATTGGGGGCTTAAGTAAAAAGATACCTTTAAGGAAGGCTTTACAAAGTTTATGGGACATAACAGTGGAGTCCGACAGGTCAACATGAAAATTTGAAATGGCCGCTAACTGAACTCTGATAATGGACGAAGAAGAACCTGATTGAAAAAGTTCAGCCAAGAAATCTAGGACTGATTGGATAGGTGCCGTGAAAGGATCCATGTTTCTAGTCTCTGCCCAGAAGGAGAAACGTTTCCATTTGCTAGCATAAATCCTCCTGGTAGAAGATTTGTGGGAAGATAGAATGATGTCACGCACCGAATAGGAAAAAAGGGAAGCCTGGCTAAGGTTGGAAGTGGAGCAACCAAGCTATGAGGTTGAGAGAGAGGAGGGAGTGGTGCAGCTCGCCCGACTGATGGGTCAAGAGGTCTGGCACTGGGTCCAGATGCCAGGGCTGCTCCAAGAGGTAGCGATGCAGGAACGGAAACCAGATTTGTCGAGGCCAGTAAGGGGCAATGAGGATCATTGTGGATCTCAATGCGGTAGCTTTCTGAATCAGCTGTGTGATTAATGGAAAGGGGGAAAAGCGTACAGAAGACCCCGGGACCAGTCGTGGACTAGAGCATCTCTGGGGGGGTGGCCGGGAAGACAGTGAAGAAGTCGTGGCACTTGCTGTTTTGAGGTGCTGCGAAAAGATCGCAGCAAGGCTGACCCCATCTTTTGAAAATCTCTTCCACTACTGACTGCTTGAGAGACCACTCATGCGGCATGAGAATGGCTCTGCTCAGCCTGTCCGCTATTACGTTGGACTTCCCAGGGATATGCGTTGCTATCAGAAACCGCTGAGAAGAGATTGCCCACTGCCAAAGTCTGAGTGCTTCTCGACACAAGGGGTAGGACTTGGTTCTGCCCTGCTTGTTGATGTACCACAATACGGACATATTGTCCGTCTGAACTGCAATAGTCCTTATGGGAAAAGAGTCCTGAAGGGCTTGCAACACTAAAAGTACTGCTCTCATCTCCAGGACATTTATGTGCAGGTGGCACTCGAAAGTTTGCCATGTGCCCTGGACTGTCCTGCCCTGAAAATGCCCCTCCCCCCCACACCCGATCAGGGAGGCATCCGTTGTCACCGTAGCAACCGGGGGAGGAAGAACAAAGGGTCTGCCCTGAATGACTTGAAGGGAGACCATCCACCAAGACAGGTGTTTCTTGCATGATTGGGTGATTAAAATGCTGTGTGACATTGGAAGCTGTTGAAAAGACCACTGGGAAAAGATCATCCACTGAAGGATCTGCATGTGAAAGCGAGCTAGAGGAAGTAACGTAATGGCTGCTGCCATGAGACCTAACGTCTTCAGTACAAACCTGACCTGGATTCTGTTGCTCTGAAGAAGGATGTGAACGTGTGCGCAAATATCTGAGATTCTCTGTGCGGTTAGTTTTGCAGACAGTTCGGCTGTGTCCAATATGGCGCCTATGAAAGTAATAGACTGACAAGACGACAAGGCAGACTTTTCAAAATTTATGGAGATACCTAGCTCTTTGCAAGTTTGAATGGTGTAATCTCTGGACTGAAGAAGTTGACGCCTGGTGGTGGCGGTAAGGAGCCAGTCATCCAGATATGGAAACACCTGGAATCTTTGACGTCTCAGATGAGCCGTGACCACTGCCATGCATTTGGTGAACACTCAGGGGGCTGTAGTGAGACCAAAGGCCAGGGCCCTGAACTGGTAGTGACTGGCCCCCAGCCGGAAGCGGAGAAACCTCCTGGAGCGCCTGTGCATCTTGATATGGTAGTAAGCATCCTGAAGGTCTATAGAGCACATCCAATTGTCCTGGCCCAAAAAGGGTAGAATGGACTGTAGCATGACCATCCGGAACTTCGTTCTTTGGACAGACCTGTTTAGCCTGCTGAGATCCAAAATTGGTCTCCAGTCCCCTGTCTTTTTTGGTACCAAAAAACTTGGAGTAGATTCTGGATCCTTGCTGGTCTGCTGGGACTGGCTCTTTTTCTTAGCAGTTTTGAGATTTCTAATACTGATTGTTCCCTTAGACCGGGTGGAACATCTGGAAGGGGCCTTTTTGGCTGTGTTGGGGTGTGGGCAAAGAGAATTTCGTAACCCTCGGATATGATTGACCGTACCCATCTGTCTTGGGTGAGGGAAAGCCAGGCTTCTGGGTACAGTGATAATCTTCCCCCGACTGCCTCCGAAGGCGGACAGTCGGGCGGCATCTCAGGGATGCTGGAAGGGCTGGCCAGAAACAGCTTCTCTGCTACCCTGATTCTGCAGACCCCCTCTGCCCCTAGGGCGGCGTCTGTTATTGTCCCCCCCCCCTGCCTCTAGAGGGGAACTCACCTCGTGCGTCAGGCGCGACTCCCTGTGGTTTGCGAAACCACATTTTTCCACCCTTCTGACCCTTAGGGTATGGTCTAGACGGGGTGGAAAAATGGACTCCCACGGCAGAGAGAGTCTTGCCATCCTGTTCGCATCTGGTCAAAGTATCCTTCACTTGAGGTCCGAACAACGCCGAACCATAAAAGGGGGAGTTAGTGAAGGACGCCTTGAAGGGGTCAGCAAAGTTACAAAGCCGCATCCAGGCGTGACGCCTTAAGGCCATGCCTGTGCCTGCAGCCCTACTTGCTCCATCGACCGCATAGGAAATAAGCCGCATGGAGGAGTTAACAATCGAGTTCAAGGTTGCCAGCTGGGAGTTGATTTTGTCTTGAGACCCCGCAGCTGTTGGATCCTGTAAAGTATCACCCATTTCTTTGAGCATGTCTCTTTGAAGGCGGGTGAAATGACATAAGTAATTCAGCGACCGCATGGTAAAGGTCGCTGAAGAAAACATCCGCTTGCCGTACCTAACCATAGTCCTAGATTCCTTATTAGGAGGATGGATCGGTACTGAAGGATCAGCCAGCTCCCTCTTAGTGGCCGCCGCCACCACCATGGCATCAACAGGGACACCCTTGGTTAAAAACTGCTTATCAGAAGGGGCTGTGATAAATTTTGAAGGCCTCTGTGGGGTAGGTTCCATCGTGTCAGGGGCCGCCCATGCCTTCCGCGCCACCACTTCCATGAGGGGGTCAAAGGGCGGAGACACCCAGGAGGTGGAAGGGCGAGAACCAAAAGCCTCTAGGTAAACAGACTCGTCCTCGGAAGGATTGAGGGTAGACCAGTTCCCCCGCTGCTTGAGGATCTCAAGGATGTCAGAAAAAGAGACAGCCTCAGAGGGGGACCGTGGGGACCCTTCCGACTCATCCAAGTTGGTATTGGATGTGACGGACTCAGGAGAGTCCACATGCTTCCTCTTGCATTTCCTTTTCTGAGGGGGCTCCCCTGACGGATCTGGGGAGGCCTCGGAAGAGGAGGATGCTCCCAATGGGGGCACCTGAGGTGTTGGATCTCTGCGGTTGGGGTCGAGAGGATGGGTAGAGACCGTAGCAGGCACAACAGTGGGAGGAGCTGAGGGAGCTGACCAAGGAGCAGGCACAGGGGCCAGCACACTCCTCATGACCTCAAAGGCACCCCCTATCAGGCAGGGAAGAAGGTCCCCGCTCCGAAGAGATAAGGACCCCTCCCGGCACTGAAAGGGATGGCTCCGAGGCCGATGTCGGGGCTGAACTCACCTGCGCCAAGGCTACGAGAGGGAGAACGGGGTCGGACAAGGGTCCGATGCCACTCGCCCCCTATGAGCCGATGAGGGAGTCCCGGCGCCCGGATCTCTCCAAGGACGGAAGCATGGAAGAGATCAGAGCCGACGACGGAGCCGAAAGGTGTGGTATCGGCTCCGACATGTCGACGGTCCCGGCTCCCACGAATTCTGGCTCCGAGCTCAGAGGAAGAGTCGGAGGAGGAATCGACGATAGAATGGGGATAGCCGCTGTCTGCTGAGAAGGGCTCTGAAGCATCTGGGTCAGTGCCTGCGACTTAAGGAGTCTGCTAACCACCCTCTCGAGGTCGTGTTCCGAAAGCCTGGAAGACCGAGAGGAATGGGACCAATGGCTCCGCTCCGAAAGCAAAGGAGATCTCGGAGCCAAATGGACTGACCCCAAAGAAGGAGACCTGGAGCGCTTACGGCTCGCAGATGGTTCTGACGCAACGATCGGAGCTGACTGAGTCTTGGGAGCATCGGCTCCAGCCAGAGCTGACGCAGGAGCACTAAGAGCACCACTGGTCGAAGGCTCGGTTCTTGGAGCCGACGGTTTTGTGGGCTTCGAAGGTTTGCCCGACGAAGACTTGGTCAGGGAACCTT
Organism: Protopterus annectens; assembly: GCF_019279795.1. NCBI lineage: Eukaryota > Metazoa > Chordata > Ceratodontiformes > Protopteridae > Protopterus > Protopterus annectens. The sequence goes on along the minus strand of NC_056744.1, from coordinate 852,059,985 downwards.
CGGGTTTCAACAAGCCTCGTAAAATAAGCTTGTTGCTGTGTTCCTGCAGGACTCTTGGACTGAATGCATGGCAGACACAACAAGAGTCCTGCAGGTGCAGAGGGCCCAGGCAATAAACACAAGAAGTGTGACCATCTGTCAGAGACATCTTCTGACAGCACGAGTCACACTTCTTGAAGCCTGAAACCCTGGAATCCTTAGACATCCTGACAGGGATGACAAGTCACACACACACACAAACAAACACCCACATTCAAACTTACTCAGTCTAGTCACACACACACACACAAAGACTGAAACTATTTAGACTGACAAATAGAGATTTTAAACTAAATTTAACTAAATTAAACTTAAGATTAAGCTAAGATTTAAACTAAAAATTAGCCCGAAGGCCTAGTAATCTACGGAGTGGGGTAGGTAACGAGAAGTAGTTAGAAACAAACCCGAAAGGGAACTATCTAAGGTGGGGATACACTAGAGGGGTAAAGTGGATCTAATAGAAAAACTATTACTACCAAAGGGAAGAAAAAAACCTTACCAGAAGAGATTTTTATAAATCTAACCTGAGAGCCGGCAAAAACGCAACCTCGCAGCTGAAGCGGCAAACGAAATCTGGGTAGTTAGTGCCTAGCATTGTGTGATACAAGGTAGCCTCGAGCCGGTAAAAATAGCTCTCGAGCTTTAGTATAGACCGAGTCTCAGCTCCGAACCATCCAGCAAGAATGAAGGCGAGATTGACAACTTAACATTCATGGCTTATGTGTGGAGCAGGGAAGACAATGTATATATAAGGAAAGGAGGAAGGTGGGAGGATGCCGGCTTCCTGCTTCAGGATATATAGCAGAACTACAGAATAAATGGATATGGAAGGACTGACAAAGACAGAAGAAAAACTATTAGAAGGGGCATGAGAAAAAGTAGAAATTTTTTATCTTTGATTTTATTACAGTGCTTATTTGCTAATTACTCTAACAATCATTGAATATCAGTAGAGGTGACTATAGGAGGTACAGGCGTGGCTGTGATTAAAAAGAACAGAAGGAAGAAGAGTCACCAGAGGTAGAAGAACAGACAAGAAAATAAATTTAGGCCCGGGGTTGGCCATGCGCATAGACCAACTAGGCAACTGCCTAAGGTGCCATGCATGGAGGGTAACACTTTCTAATTTATTTATTTTTAGAGCAACAAAACATGTAATTTCTTTGCTCCTAAAATATATAAATAAAATGCTGCACACTGCAACAATAAAATCTGCCTGCTTCACAGCATGATGGGTGCTCCAGAGGAGAGATGCTCCCCTTGACTTGACCATTCAAACCAAGCAACGTAAGATTAGAATTTAGCATTGTGAGGTCTTGGAGTAGAGACCTTGCAACACTCAAGTGGTAGAAGCAAAGCCTGTGAGCTGAGGGTTTACATCACTATAATGCATTTTTTTTAAATAAAACTATCACTAAGGTCTGGCTTTAGTGTTAGGGAGTTGGGGCATTCTGCAGAATTCTGAGCAGTGATAGGAATGATGCAACCATGCAAGCCAGAACAAGCAGTGAATTAAGTATAATCATTATTATTGTTATTACTATTTGTTTTTCCTATGATGCTGGCAGTTATATACCAGATATTTTCTGCAATACTTATAGCAAGCTTTGTGATTTGTGTGGCTCAACCTGGAATATATTAATGTGTGGACATGTGGCAAGTTAACTTGTCTGTGTGGAAAGAAACTAGCAAAGGTGAAACTTAATACATGGCCATCCAACCTCATGGCTATACCTGTTGGTTGGGGATGGGCATACCTTTCAACTATCCCTGGTTTTGAAAAAAAAATGTTCTGTCTCTCCCTAGTAAAACTGGTAATTTGGAGGGAAAAGGTGGCGGATTACACCTAATAAATAATGGCAATAATTAGTGTTGCAGACTTCTTTTGCTTCAGAAAATGCAAGTTATTCAACATTTTTGTATTGACAACTCCTAATATTAACAGTACTAATATTTTAAAAAGTGCCCAATTATTTTTTCGTACAGTTCTCTCCCATACTATTGAGTCATGTAACTAGCTGGATGAAAGTAAATGAGGCTCTTGTCATTTGCTCAGTTTTATGCAGTCATTACTGGCTTTTCAGAACTAATCTGCACTTGTGGGAAGTAAATGGATTACTTAACTTGATACCTGATATGCACAGAGTAGGTATAATTAACTGGGCTGTCTGTGATGGAAAATGACTATCTGCCTGCTGTTTTTGCTTATTATTATTATTATGGCTTTGCAGAGCTAGTGTGATTTGTGTGAAACAACTTGGAATATTTTAATGTCTGGAAATTAGAACAAGGGCGAAATGCATAACATAGCCATCCTCTTTTATGAAAATCTGACATGAATTGTGCATAGGTGTGGCTATAACTGCTTGTTAGGGGTTGCCTGAATAAAAGTAATTTACTCTCACATCACTTACTCAATTTACAGTAAAAAGTGGAGGGGGGTAAAATGCATCACAGAATATCCAGAAATCTGGAGTGTTTGGGAGCTAGAAGCCTCCATATACCATTGCTGTATAAGTGGATTTTGGTATGGGCTTAGTAGTGGCTTCTGCCCTGATCCCCACCTAGTACAAAAATGAACATTATGTACTTTGCATAATGATAGATTTGCGTTGTCTATTTCTGTCCTTCCTCGACTAATGGGTTTCAGATCTGACCTCACATCTAACTTCAGCCACTTTTTCCAGACTTAGGATCCGTTGCTCAGGCCCCTCCCCTTACCCATAACCCCCTCGTCCCCAACATTATCTCAGATTGAGTTTGCCCAAGAATCCTGCAAAACCAATATATTAAGTATAAATATGTATTATTATAACCAGTTTATCAGAAGACTGCATGACTGAATAAAAGAAAATTTGCACTGGAGCTGCAAGAGTATATAATTCTATACCAATGCCAGCCCACACAGTCATAACAGAAGCAAAAGGAATTATTTTTCATGAGCTGAAAGAGGGAAGGAGGAAGGGAAGCTGAAGATGGACACAAACAGACAACACTGATCTATTGTTATGGTAAGTACATAACCTTTTATATCTGATATTGCCTTTTCTGTCCATTCCTCAAATGATAGGACAGAGTCTCAAGCTATTTAATTTCAAAGGGGATATCATGAAAGGATGTTCACGAGGATGATGGAATAAAAAGCCACCCTATTTCTGGATAGCAAATTCAATTTGTAATGGGAAATGAAGGCATGAACATTAGACCAGGTGGCAGCAGCACAAATGTCATCAACTGAGGCCCTAGAAAAGAAGACTGAAGAAGTGGAAACACATCTTGTTGAGTGTGTTTTGTTGGTTTGGTTAAGTCCAAACACTATTGCTTATATACATGGGAGATAGAGCCAGCCAACCATCTGGCTAAGATAACCTTTGACACGCCTTGACCCATCTTCACTTTAAAACATGAAACAAACAAATAAGAAGTTATGTACTCACCATAACGTTCCATGTGAGTTGTTCATCTCGCCTTCATTCTTTACTGATGGGTTCAGAGCCGATCCATCGGCTCTGGTATGGCCATATGCAAAGCTCGAGGTCTTCCAGTAGCTCGAGGCCAAGCCCTATCCCATGATGCACTGTGAATCACCTAACATCTTGTTTGCTGCGTGTACTATAACCATATAAATGAGCTATCCTCCTATGGAAAGGAAGAAGAAATTGAGCAACCAGAATGAGACCAACATCTAGGTCAACTATCAGCCAGGAGGGGGAAGGAGGGAGGGATGTAAGAATGAAGGCGAGATGAACAACTCACATGGAACGTTATGGTGAGTACATAACTTCTTAATGTGAAGTTGTTTAATCTCGCCATTCATTCTTTACTGATGGGTAGCGTCCCTAGCACCATCAATCTCGAGTGGCTCACAGGAGTATATTCTTCAGAACCGTAGACCCAAAAGAAGCCCTATCCCTGGAGGCCTTATCAACTTTGTAATGCGTGATAAAGGTATGAGGTTTAGACCAAGTGGCTGCTGCACAAATGTTATCAAGGGGCAATTTGGCTTGGAACGCAAAGGATGTAGAAACTGTTTTGGTTGAGTGAGCTTTAATCTTGTGTTGCAAAGGCATATTAGCAGCTGAGTAGACAAAGGTGATACAATCAGATAACCATTTAGACAGAGTTGTTTTAGCCACTGGTCTACCTTTTCTGGCTTCAGAGAATGAAACAAAGAGCTGGTCTGATTTCCTGGTATCTTTTGTTCTATCCAAATAAAATCTGAGCTGCCTGTGAACATCAAGTTTGTGCAGCATATACTCCAACTTATTGGAATGATTATGGAAGAAAACTGGTAACTCAATGACTTGGTTGATATTAGTTTCTGAACAAACTTGGGCAAAAAAGAGGGATTTGTCCTAAGAGATACTCTGTCAGCATGAAAAATCAAATAAGGAGGGCTGATAGATAAAGTTTGAAGTTCTGACACTTTGTGGGCAGAAGTAATAGCTACCAGAAAAATGGTTTTCCACAACAAATATTTGAGGTCGCAAGATGATGCTGGTTCAAACGGGGGAAGGATTATACGAGACAGCATAAAATTTAGATTCCATGGAGAATAGGGAGTTTTCACAGGAGGTCTCATATAAAATGTTCCCTTGAGAAAGGCCTTGGATAACTTGTGGGACATGATATTTAGCCCGTCAGTCCCGAGATGAAAGTTAGATACAGCAGCCAACTGAACCCGAACTGTTGCGGCTGCTGCTCCTTTATTAAAAATCATAGTCAAGAACTCTAGTATGGATGTCAAGGGGGGCTTGGCAAGGATCAATGTTCTGCTTAGAGGCCCATATGGAAAATATATTCCACTTACTAAGATATAATCTTCTAGTGGATGGCTTATGAAAAGATAAAAAGATCTGTTTTGTCTCACTGGAGAAGTTCTGAAGCCTGGCTATGAGGGGAAGTGCTTCAATGACTGCAGAGAAGGATGAAGGTCTCCCGACGGATGTGTCAAAAGTTCTGGAACTGGGTCCAGAATCCAGGGATCCTCCAAAAGATAATGTTGAAGGAATGGGAACCAAATCTGCCGAGGCCAATGAGGGGCTATAAGAATGATGGTCCTTCCTAGGGATTTTACTTTCTGTAGAACTTTGGGTATCAGTGAGATTGGTAGAAATGCATAGAGGATACCCGGGGGCCAATCGTGTACAAGTGCATCCCACGGGGCTTCTCCCGGAGCAGGAATCAGGGCAAAGTAGCTTCTGCATTTCATGTTGATGTGGCTGGCAAAAAGGTCACAGCAAGGCTGGCCCCATTTGTGGAATATCCTGTCCACAATCTCTTTCTTGAGGGACCACTCGTGCGGCAACAAGATTGCCCTGCTCAGTTTGTCTGTTATCACGCTGGATCTCCCCGGGATATGTGTTGCCAACAGAAGGGGGGAAACAGCCCACTGCCAAACTCTGAGGGCTTCTTGGCAAAGGGGGTAAGATCTGGTTCTCCCTTGCTTGTTCAAGTACCAGACTACTGACATATTGTCTGTCTGAATTGCAATCATTCCTAGGGGAAGAGAGTCCTTGAAGTACTGCAATGCCAAAAGTACTGCTCTCATCTCCAGAACATGGATATGCAAGTGTGACTCCTGATCTGTCCATCTGCCTTGGGCAGTCATTCCCTGAAAATGCCCCCCCACCCTATCAGGGAAGCCTCTGTGGTCACAGTGGCTACTGGAGGGGGTAGAACAAAGGGGCGTCCTATGGTGACATGAAGAGACGTCAAGCACCACTGGAGATCTTTCTTGCAAAAGCTTGTAATCAAAATCGTGTGGACCATGGGAAGTTCCTGGTAAGACCATTGAGTGAACAATAGCCATTGAAGAATCCGCATATGCATTCTTGCTAATGGTATGGCTAGGATTGCTGCAGCCATCAAACCCAATACTTTCAGAACTTGTGAAGCTGCTGCTCTGTCTTTCGATACCAGTGTGCTGACATGCTGACAAAGAAGGAAGACTCTTTCGATTGGTAGCCTTAGAGTGGTGGTTGAGGTGTCTAGTTCTGCCCCGATAAAAATGATATGCTGCGATGGCGACAAGGCAGACTTTTCTGAGTTGACTGTAATGCCTAAATGATTGCAGAGTGACAGGTGTACTCCCTTGCCTAAATCAGTTGATGCCTGGTGGTGGCAGTAAGGAGCCAATCGTCTAGGTACGGAAACACCTGGAATCCTAGACACCTCAGGTGAGCTGTGACCACTGCCATGCATTTGGTGAACACTCTGGGGGCTGTGGTGAGACCAAAGGGCAGGGCTCGAAACTGATAATGATTGGCTCCCAGACGGAAACACAGGTGATCTCTGGATGGCCTGGCCATCTTTATGTGGTAGTACGCATCCTTGAGATCTATCGAGCACATCCAATTGTCCTTCCCTAAGAAGGGAAGTATAGAATGGAGAGTGACCATACGGAACTTCTCTTTCTTTACATATTGGTTGAGTCTGCTGAGGTCCAAAATGGGCCTCCAGTCCCCTGTTTTCTTTGGAATCAAAAAGAACCTTGAGTAAGTTCCGGATCCTGTTTGGTCTGCATGGACTGGCTGGATGACTCTTTTGTAGCAACTTGTGGACCTCTATAGTTGCTTATTCCCTGTAACTGGGTGGAACGTCTGGGATTCTCCTTATGGGCAGGGGGGGGGTGGCGAATGGTATGAAGTACCCTCTGGAAATGATACTTTGTATCCAGCTGTCTTTTGTTATTTCTTGCCAGGCATCTGGATACAAAGATAAGCGACCCCCAACTGCCTCCAGAGCAGGACAGTCGAGCCTCCTTTCAGGAGTGCTGGTAGGATTGACCAGAGAAGTGATCTCTGTCACCCTGATGTTGCAGACCCCCTCAGCCGCGAGGGCGGCATCTTCCACTATTGCCCCCTCCTCTGCCCCTGGAGGGGGGTTCACCATGTGTGTCCTGAAAGGCTCCTTGGGATTTCCAGAACCACATTTTTCCTCCCCTTTGGCCTTTGGGATAATGCCAGGTAGGGGTGGAAAAACGGACACGGACGGCAGACAGAGTCTTTCCCTCCTGTTCACACCTAGTCAGAGTTTCCTTCACTTTAGGCCCAAAAAGGGATGAGCCATCAAAAGGGGTGTTTATGAAGGATGACAATAGGTTCCACGAAGGAACACAAGCACATCCAGGAATGTCTTCTGAGAGCGATTCCTGTACCCACTGCCCTACTCGTTCCATCAGCTGCATAGGATGAGACGCATGTATGAGTTGACAATAGAGTTTAGGGTAGCAAGCTGGGCAGCAACTTTGTCAGAGGCCCCTGCAGCTACTGTACCCTGAAGAGTATCTCCCACCTCCTTAAGGAGATCTCTTTGCAACCTAGTGAAATGGGTTAAGTAGTTGAGTGAGCGGAGAGCAAAAGTCGCTGAACTAAACATACGTTTCCCATATCTATCCATCATCCTAGACTCTCTATTAGGAGGATGGATAGACGAGGAAGTCTCAGACATTCCTTTTTGGTGGCTGCCTCCACCACCATGGCATCAACAGGGACTCCTTTGGATAAGAAGGTTCTATCTGGAGGAGCTGATATGAACTTGTTAGGCCTTCTAGGAATAGGCTCCATGGACTCCAGTGACTCTCACGCCCTCCAAGAGACAAACTGCATGAGTTCATCGAAGGGCGGAGAAACCCAAGATGTGGAGGGTTGAGAACCAAAAGCCTTCAGGAGAACTGACTCATCCTCAGTAGGGCTTTTGGACTGCCAGTCACCCCTCTGCCTAAGGATCTCCAGTATCTCAGCAAAGGAGATATCCTCAGAGGGGGACTGCAGGGACCCTTCTGACTCATCCAAGTCAGTGTCAAATGTTAAAGACTCCTGTGGGGAGTCCAAGTATCTCCTCTTGCACAACCTCTTCCTGGGAATCTCCTCAGTGAGAGCCTCTGTGGAGGTCTCAGAAGAGCAGGGGGCACCCTGTGGGGCTACCTGAGGCTCTGGGTCTCTACGCCTAGCCTGGACGATGGAAGCAGAAGCAGAAACAGATGCTTTAGGGGATGAGGAAGCAAGGCCTGAAGTTGAGGATGTCTTGGGAGACACAGCTCTCCTCATGGCTTCGAAGGCACCTCGGCTCCGATGGGAAGGAACTGACAGATCCGAGGGAACCGTCAAACCCTCCCACACCGAGGCCGTGGGCTCCGAGCTGGAGGTAGGAGCCGAGCTCATTGGAGCCAAAGCCCCGAGAGGAAGAGTTGGCGCCAAGTCGGTCCGACTATCCTCCCTGGATTCGACTGGAGAGTGTGAGCTCCTAGAGTCCCCGTTCGGCGCCGAGGATGTCAGAGTGGATGGAGCCGAAGACACCAGAGCAGATCTCGGCTCCAAATGCTCTACGATCAACAGGTCTGCTTCCTCTGGCTCTGAAGGGCCTGTACAGCTCAGAGGAGGAGTAGTCACAGCAGGAACAGTGGTCTTCGGCTCCAAAACTGCTTGGGTCAGAGCCGACAACAATTTAGCAAGGCCTTGTGCCTGTAAAAACTTCTGCACCAATCGATCCATATCCAAATCCGACAGGCTGACAGATGACCTAGATGAATGCACCGATGGTGCTGACTGAAGCAATGGTGACTGAGGCACTTCGGATACCGGTTCCAAAACTGTGGGCCGGCTAAGAAAAGAAAGGACAGTCGGCTCTGAGGTCTGTGGATATGATGTCACAGAATCTTCCGATTTTTTTTATTTCTTGGCATGCTTAGAGTCCTTAGATTCCACAGAAGATCTAGAGGAACTGAAAGATTTGCTGGCCACATCCTGGTCACTCAACACCTCTTGAAAGGGGTGATTCAACAAGCCCCTGTCCATCAATTTCCTTTTCCTCTCTAACAACACTCTCGAAGAAAAGGAATGACATATGGCACAAGACTCTTGTAAATGGACAGCTCCTAAACAATAAATGCATGTTACATGTCCATCCGTAACAGACATTTTTTGGTTGCAGTCTGGACACTTTTTAAAACCAGACTTTGGGTGCTTGTCTTTGTCATCCGCCATAATACTGTTACAACAACACACAAGCAGATAATAAACAATTGTCTGGGCTTTAACAACACACACACTACCGAGCCTATGAAAAAGGTATCTGAAAATATTAATAAAGCTATTAGGCTCTAAAATCACACACACACACACACACACACACACACACACACACACACACACACACACACACACACACACACACACACACACACACACACACACACACACACACACACACACACACACACACACACACACACACTATAAACGAGCCTGATAAAAAATTTTAACAAATAGCAAAAAGATGTATAAAGCCACTAAATATCTAAACACACTTTCTACAACCTAAGGCCAAAATACACGAGGCCAACAATAGAAAAAGGCTATTAAAGCCACTAGAAAACTACTTAATACAGCAAGAAAACTAAGCCAAAACACACAAGGCCGTTATTTTAAGGATTACTAACCACACACGGGAAGGGGAGCTTCAAGGAAGCTATAAAAGCTAACTACTTAACTATCTAACTTATTTATGAAGTTTATTAAAAATATTACTTAAGCAACTGCTAAATATGAAATAATTTAAGTTGCTACTGGCCCGAGCTTGCACTGGAACCTCCGATCAGATGCCCGCGCAAACTAGATCTGAGGTGATTCACAGTACATCATGGGATAGGGGCTTAGCCTCAAGTTACTGGAAGACCTCGAGCTTTGCATACAGCCGTACCGGAGCCAATGGATCGGCTCTGAACCCATTAGTAAAGAATGAATGGCGAGATTAAACAACTTCACATTGATTGTTCTGACTTCCAGAAAGGCTTAGTTTGATGAAGATGGAAATGTTATTGTCTGTGGACTTCTAATAAATGGAGCATGTATCTCATTTATTCAAAAAAATTGGAAAGAGGACTGATTGATTTATACTGTGATTGAATGAAGTCTGAGAAGCTGTTTTAAGCAAAAAGGAAGGATTGGTGCGTAAAGAAAACCTGTCCTTGTGGATGATAATATATGTAGCATGGCAAAACAGAGCTTGGAGATCTGACACTTTTCTAGTTGAAGTAGTTGAAAAAGGTTTTCCAAGTCAGAAATCTTAAATCCATCTTGGCAGCAGCTTCAAAAGGAACTCAGGTTAAGCCTTGTAGCAAGACATTCATGTCCCAAAGGGGATTAGGAGCTTTGAATGGGGGTCTAACAAGAAAGGTATCTCTCAGGAAAGCTTTACACCACTTGTGTGAGACCAAGGAAGTGTGATCATCTCCAGTATGGAAGTTTGTGATTGCCACTAGCTGAACCTTGACAGCTGAATAACCAGCTTTGTTATGGAAAATGGAGGTAAGAAAATTTAATACTGATGACATAGGGGCTGACAAATTATCTAAACTTCTCTGGGAAGCCCAAATGGAAAATCTTTTCCATTTACTCTTGTAAACTTTCCTAGTGGATGGTTTCTGAGAAGAAATAAAAGTATGAATCACTTGGCATGAAAGCCTGGAATGACTAATCACTGGAAGTGGAGAAATGAAATTTTAAGTTATATACTTACCATAACTATGCATCTCTGTTGTTCATTTTCACTCTTCCTCAAAGAATAGGTTTACAACCGCTCCTCAGATCTGACTAAGACACATTTTGCAGTCTAGGATTCGACTCTTGAGCTCCTCCAATTACTCATAATGTCCCTCATTGCTGCTTTACCTCAGATCGGGTTTGCTGCCTCTAAACAAGTTTGACAGAACAATATGTGATATAAAAGAAAAGAATAGGGGCTCAAATAGGAACAAAGGTTCCTAACAAATTCCTTCAAGTCATTCCCAAAGTCAAGGGGGACAGGGAAGTTGAGGAAGAATGAAAATGAACAACACAAATGCAGAGTTACGATAAGTATATAACTTAAAAATCTGATGTTGTCATTTTCATTCATTCCTTAATGAATGGGACAGAGTGTCCAGCTACAATAACCTTGGCAAGCCCTCATTGAAGGATACTTCCAGACTACTGCACAGCCAAACACAGCTCTACTTCTGGAGATGATGTCCAATTTGTAATGAGCCACAAACAATAAGTTACATACTCACCATAATGTTCCATCTGTGTTGTCCATTTTCATTCAGCCTCAACATATGGGACTTGGATCTGACTTCGGATCCAACTCAGCCATTACTACATCTTGCAGAAGCCTATGAACTCTCGAGCTTTTCCCTACCCACAGTGCTCTGGTCCCGTCTCACCTCAGATAATACATATAGCTTGAGAGAAGGAGAAGAAGTATAAATAAAGAGCTATGCAAGATGCCATCACTGGAGTTCAAATCCAACGGAGCAATGGAGGCTGACTGTGTCCTCGCAAATATGTTTCTTCTCAGAGGGAATTTGAACCAAAAATGTCCAGGGGTTGGAGGATGGGGAGTTGAGGCTGAATGAAAATGGACAACACAGATAGAACATTACGGTAAGTACATAACTTCTTTATCTGATGTTGTCAATTTTCATTCATACTCAACATATGGGACAGAGTCCCCAGCTACCTGAGCATGGGTTGACCCTAAGGAAGGATGTCCCTGAGAGCGGCTGAGCCAAATGCTGTTCTTCCCCCTTTTGCCCTTAAGACCAGATATAATTTGTAGTAGTTGAGAAAGGTATGTGGACTTGACCAAGTAGCAGCTACACAAATATCATCCAAGGAAGTTCTAGACTGAAAAACAGTGGAAGTTGCCACAGATCTGGTAGAATGAGCTCTTACAGGTTTGTGGAGGGGCACATACACTTTTGCATACACCAAAGAAATACATTCCATTATCCATCTGGCTATAGTTACTTTCTTGACAGGTTGCCCCAACCTATCATGCACAAAGGAAATGAAAAGTTGGTCTGATTTCCTGAAATCGTTTGTATGATGCAAATAATAACGCAACTGTCTATGGACATCCAATGAATGCAGCAAGAACTCCCTTTTTGTTACTGTAATTTGGAAAGAACATGGGAAGATGAATGGCCTGATTAATATTGGATTCTGACACCACCTTTGGTAGAAAGGAAGCAAGGTAAGCCTATCCTTGTGAGACCAAGTAAGGGGATTTGGAGGATAGAGCGTGAAGTTCTGATACTCTCCTGGCCATGGTTATAGCAACCTGAAAGTCTGTCTTCCAAGACAAGAGTTTTAAACCATATTTGGCTGTCGGTTCAAAGGGAGACTGAGTCAGGGCCTGCAGTACTAGAGTTAAATCCCATGAGGGAATAGGGTCCTTAAAGGGAGATCTTAGCAAAAGAGTATCCTTCAGAAATACTTTACAAATTTTTGCAGAAGCCAAGGAATAACTCTGTAATCCCACATGGAAATTTGAAACTGCTGCAAGCTGAACTTTAATAGTAGATGTGCTTGCTCCTTTATTAAACAATTCCACTACAAACTCAAGGAATGTATATGCAGAAGCTGTAAAGGGTACAATATGATTTTGCTCCGCCCAATAAACAAATCTTTTCCACTTGCTTTTGAACAATTTCCTAGTAGAAGGTTACTAGGATGATAAGAGAATAGAATGGACTGGGGAGGAAAGCACAGGTTGCCTGGCCATCAACAGAATTGGAGAAACTATGCAGTCAGTCTGAGGTTGGGAAGGTCTAGGTGAATCAGTCCTGTTGGAAGCAACAAAAGATCTGGTGTCATAATCCAAGGTGAAGACAGTAGGTGAGGCCAAAGAAAGTAGAACCACACTTGTCGAGGTCAGTAAGGTGCAATGAGGATTACTCTGCTCTTCAGTCTCGCTGCCTTCCAGAATCTGGGGATGAAGGGAGCTGGGGAATAGGAGAGGAGGAGGAGTACAGCGTCCTTCAGTGATTCCCCTGCTGGGGGATCAGGGCAGAGAAGCTGCTGCATTTGTTGTTTAGGGGAGATGCAAAATGTTTGCAGCAAGGCTGATCCCATTGATGAAAAATCATTTCCTCCACTTTGCAGTTAAGGGACCACTTGTGAGGTAATAGAATGGACCTGCTGAGTTTGTCTGCTATCAAATTAGACTTCCCCAGAATGTGCGTTGCCACCAGAAAGCAATTGGAGGCTATTGCCCACTGCCACACTCTGTGAGCTTCTCGACACTGGGGGTAAGACTTGGTTCCTCCTTGCTTGTTGATATACCAAACTATCAACATTTTGTCTGTTTGAATTGCAATTGTCCCGAGAAGGAGAGAATCTTGGAATGCTTGCAATGCCAAACGCACTGCTCACATTTCCAAAACATTGATGTACAAGTTGCCCACTACGAGGGACCAGTTGGTTGGACTATCTCTGAGAAGAGTCTGTGGTCACTGGCCTTGGTATGAATGGGCAACCTTGTTGAGGCTGGCTTGACTGTATCCACCATGAGAGGTAGATTTGCATATCTGAGTCACACTTATCTTTGTACACATAGGGTAAGTGAAAAAGGACCATTGGGTTTGTAGCATCAATTATAACACTCTCATGTGATAAACGGAAAATAAAAAATAAACACGAAATATGGACTGAAAATTCAACTTTAATGCCACAAATACGATAAGATCTCTCAAAAACTGAGCGGTTTCACCAAGCAACTTGACGTCTTTAGATTAACTCTTACACAAGCCTTACACAACTTAGATGATGCGAAAGAGAAAGGATTATCTCCAATGTGGAAATTCGAAATGGCAGTCAGTTGAACCTTAATAGTAGAGAAAATGGCCCCACTTTGAAAAAGAAAAGGTAGAAATTCTAAAACAGCGAGGACTGGAGCAGAGAAAGGATCCAAATCTCTCTGCTGAGCCCATAAAGAAAACCTCTTCCATTTACTTTTATTAACCTTTCTTGCATAGGGTTTCTGAGATGAAAACAAGATCCTTCGAACAGAAGAGGAAAGCTTGGAATGTCTAGCCATCAATGGAATTGGAGAAATTGCGTGGTCAATTTGAGGCCTGGAATATCTGGGTGAATCGTGCCTGACAGGTGTGACAGATGTGAATTGTTCATGGAGGACATATTAGATGAGACCACAGAAAGGTAAATCAAATCTGCCAAGGCCAAAAGGGAGTAATGAGGATTACTTTGCTCTTCAACCTGACAGCTTTCTGAAAAAAACTTGAGAATTAGGGGTAGGGGAGGATAAGCATAAAGAAGACAGCAGAGCAAAATGTGGACTGGCGTATCTCTTGGTGACTGTCCCTGAGGGGAGATTAGGGCAAAGAACCTCCTGCGCTCGTTGCTGAAGGGAGAGGCAATTAGATTGCAGCCCGGTTGAACCCACTTGAGGAAGATCATGTTTGCTACTGACTGATTGAGAGACCACTTGTAAGGCATCAGAATAGTTCTGCTGAGCCTGTCAGCTAGAACATTTGATTTTCCAAGAATGTGTGTCACTACTAGAAAGCAGCTGGATGTGCTCACCCATTGCCAAACTCTCATTGCTTCTCAGCAAAGAGGGTAAGATCTGGTTCTTACCTATTTTGTGATGCACCAAACCACTAACATATTGTCAGTTTGAATAGCAATTGTCCACAGAGGAAGAGAGTTCTGAAAGGTCTTCAACTGTAATAGGATTGCTCTGATCTCCAGGATATTTATATGCAATTTGGTCTCTACTGGGGTCTTCATGCCTTGAACAGTCCAGTTCAAGTAAACCCCCCCCACCCAAACTGGGAGGCATCCGTGGTCAATGCTGAGATGGGCACAGGAAGGATAAAGGGATGACCTTGGCAAATCTTGTTGGATTGGATCTACAACTCCAACAAGTCTTTGCAAACCCTGGTTACTTTTACTGGAAATCGTAAGGGCTGGTATAAGAAAGAGCATTGCACTTGTAGGGTCCACTGCAGGATTTTCATGTGAAAACCAGCTAATGAAATCAAGGTGATTGCTGCGGCCATCAATCCCAGAGCTCTTAAAATCAATCTGGCTAGAGGAAAGGGATGAAACATAATCTGACTGACATGTAACCTTAAAGAAGGAATTCTGCTCTGTGGCAAGGATGCCTGAAGATTCATTGTGTCAAAGCAAGCCTCTATAAACTCCAAGACTTGTACTGGTTGAAGTTTGGACTTTGGAAGATTTATGATGATGCCTAGAAAGTGGGTCATCTGAAGAAGATAAGTCTCTGGTTGTTAGTAATAGATACTTGGTTGAAGCGGTGATGAGTCAGTTGTCTAAATAAGGAAACACCCTGAATTTCTGCAGTATTAGATGAGCTGCAACCACTGCCATACATTCGGTAAACACCCTGAGAGCTGTGGTAAGACCAAAGCCAGGGCTCTGAACCGGTAATGACTGGCTCCCAGCTGAAAGCGAAGGAATCTGCAAGATCACCCATTCATTTTGATGTGATACTATGCATCCTTCAGATCTATAGAGCACATCCAGTTGCCTTTCTAGAGTAATGGCAGAATGGACTGAACTGTGGCCATCCGGAATTTGGAGTTCTTTATAAACATATTTAGATAACTGAGATCCAGGATGGGCCCCAGGTCCCCTGTCTTCTTTGGCACTGAAAAGAACCTTGAGTAAAAACCAAATTGTGATTGGTGTGGTAGAACTTCTTGGATGACTCTTTTGTCTAGCAGCTTTTGAATTTCCAGAGCTGCTTGCTCCTGTTGATTGCGTGGAACATCTGGGAGACTCCTTCTTATCTTTGGTGGATCCTGTGAAAAGGGAGTAAAATATCCTTGGATACAATTCTTTGTGCCCATGTGTCTTTTATGATGGCTTCCCAGGCTTCTGAGAAGAATAGTCAGGCAACTTTTCAGGAATGCTGAAAGGGTCTTTCTGAGAAAGCATCTCGACACCTTTGATATTGTGGTCCCCCCTGCCACGTGGACGGCTTCTTCCATTATTATGATTATTTTCCCCTCTGCCTCTGGTGCAAGAATCTCCACATGAATCTTGAAAAGGACCTTGAGATTTCTGAAACCACATTTTCTTACCACCATCCTGATTTCTGGAGAAAGATCTCTGCAGGTAGAAAAATGGATTCCTATGGTAGATAGAGTCTTTGCATCTTGTTCACTACAGGAGAGCGTCTCTTTAACGGTAGGGCTAAACAGAAAAGATCCATCAAAGGGAACATTGATGAATGATGCCTTAATGGGCTCCACAAAATCGCACAATTGCATCCAGATATGTCTCCTCGTGGATATACCTGTACCTGCAGCCCATGAGGAACTTTCAGCCACATGAGAGACTAGCCTCAAGGATGCTTTAGATATAGACTGTAGGGTGGCCAGTTGTGAAGAATGAACTTTCACTTCCTACACTGACATGGACCCAGGGTTAAAGTTAGAGAGTTCCTTTGTTTAGTCCCTTTGTGACCTAGCAAAATGTGTCAGGTAATTCAACAATCATGAAGCAAAGCTTGCTGAAGTGTATACTCACTTTCCAAATCTATCCAAAGCCCTAGACCCACTGTTAGGGGGATGGACAGAGGAGCCCTGCTCTGCTAGCTCCTTTTTTGTGGTTGCTTCAACAATCATGGCATCTACAGGAATCCCTTTAAACCAATGCTGCCAGTCTGATGGTGCACTTAGGATCCTATCAGGATATTTGGGAATGGGCTCTATGGTATTCGGCTCCTTCCATGTCTGATGGGAGACAAGGTCGATAAGCTCTTCTTCCAGGGGGCTTACCCAAGATGTAGATAGGCCAGACTTGAAGGATTCCAGAAACATTGATTCCTGCTGAGAAGGGATCATTTGGAGACCATTCATCTTTTTGGTGCAGGGTTTCTAGAATGTCTCCAAATGAGATGTCTTCTGGTGGAGATCTGGGGGACCCTTCTCCTTCATTAAAATCAGTGTCTTCTGTCAGTGATTCCTGGAGAGAATTCAGGTGTCTCTTTTTGCACAGTTTCTTCTAAGAAACCTCTTCAGTGGGGTACTCTGGATAAGTGTTGGAAGAAAGAGGAAGTCCCTGCACAGGGACTGTCTGGAAGCTCTGATGGGTTGGCTGTTCCTATGATAGAAGATGAGACATAGAACTCAGATCCTGAGGAGGAATGGGAAAAGGATCTGAAGAGGTGATAACCGAAGAATTCCCCTGACGGGAAAAAATATTTCCACTACTTCGAAAGCAGAAGGGCCAGGGGAAGTGGAAATTAGCCTCCCTAGAGCCGAAGGTCTTGGCTCAGCCAATACTCCACATCCTCTGGTCTCCACTCCTGAAAAAGGAATCAGACCCAAGTTGTCGAAAGCCAAGGCACCAAGGGGAAGTGATGGCTCCAAAACCCTTGAAGTCGAAGTCATCTCCAGGGACCCCACACAAATGCTTCAGCTCCAAGACCCATTCTGCTCCAAAACACTCTGATCCAATTGGATCAGGGAAAACGTCGGAGTCAAAGAAGCTAATTGGATCTGATGCCTTGACTTTCAGGATCTTTGGATCTGACAGCTCCAAAACTTGGGGACAGATTGGAGAAGAAGTCGCTACAGGATGTGCTGAAGACTGTAGGGTCACGGATCCAGGGGGGATGGAGCTTGAAGGAGCCCCATCTAGATCTGAGTTCTAAGAAACTTTCTCATCATTCTATACACATCCTGATCCAAAAAACTCCAGGAAGACCTGATGGAAAAAGATAATGAAAAACATTGAGAACACTTCTTAGGGGTCTGAACTAAAAAGGAAGATACTCAAAAAAACAGAAGCAGCAAAACAAACTAAATAAATAAAAATGCTGGCAGGCAGAGTTTCACAAGCACAAATCACTCAGGTGATGATAAACCAAAGGTGTATTTAATGATAAAAATCCACAAGAAAAACAAATAAAATGTGAGCGTTTCCATTAAACAAGTGTTAACTTCATCAGACTCAAAGGCAGAGGAACCCGGAGAGACCAAGAACAATCCCTCTGGAGCCAAAACTCTCAGAGCAGCCAAACCCCAAGTCCCACCAATCCCTTGCTTCAAGGGGGGAGTCAAAGCCGAGCTATCAAGCTCTGAGGCTCCTAGAGGAAGTGACTGCTCCAAAACCTTCGGAGTCTAAGTTAACCCCTCAGACTAGATGCTAATGCTTCAGCTCCGAACACTGTCATGCTCCAACAGCGTCGGAACAGAATGGGCCAGGGAGCTAGTCAGAGTTGAAGTAGGAAGAACTGTCAGATCTGATGTGTTGACTCCTGGGGCCTTAGGATCCTTGGCCTCCAAAACAGATGGTCAGATCAGAGAAGAAGTAACAATGGGAAGAAAAGCAGGTTGGCAGCTCATGGATACAATGGGGTATGGAGCGAATAAAACCCCTATCTGGATTTGTGTCCTGAGGAATTTCCTCATCATCCTATCCACCTCCACTTCAGAGAGACTACGAGAGGACCCAACTGAAGAGGATGTAGAGGGTGGCCTAGAGGACTTTCTTGGAGATTCCTGTAGAAAGAGTGACCTTAACTTTGAGGACACTAGTTTCTAGGAGAATCTGGGAACATGGATCCGACTTGATGTATAGGTAGACTGTTTTGGATCCGAAGTTTTCGGATCTGACAGTTTTGGAACCTTTTTGGGAGGTACTGAAGATGAAGTCTGTGGAGGAGTCTGGGCAGGAGACTGCATGCGGTGCCCCCTGGGGTCTTTGGATTTTTTAGTGGGAGGTTGAGCCCCTGAAGAAGCACCTGTGGAGGAAGCTGAAGCAGGGAGGAAACCTTTTAAAATAAGTTTATTCCTCCAATTGCTAATAGCCCTTTGATTGAAGGCTGCATGAATAGCACATGGGGATTCCAGATGTGCTGGGCCTAAACAATAAATGCACTCCCTGTGGGCACCAGAATTAGGGCTCTTATGCATATAGGAAGTACATTTTTTGAATGCAATTGGTTTATCAGCCATACTAAACTAAACTATACAAAGTTAAAGCACAAAACAAAAACAGATTGTTTTTATGTAGTTAAAAATAGAAAAAACAGGAAAAGTACCAACAATGGTAGTTAAGAAATACACCTGAAGTATACGGGAGAAAGAGAAATTTAAGAAATTAGAAATGAACTACCAAAAGTTATGGAAAATACAGGTAAGGTGGGTATATATATATATATATATATATATATATATATATATATATATATATATATATATATATATACATACATATATATATATATATATATATATATTGACCAAAAAAACAGTGAAAAGTAGAATTGTCCACAATAGAGGCAATGATGACTAGCGCTTTCTTTCACTTTTATTTTTCGTGGACTTCTTCAGAAAAAGACAACAAGCCCCCTCATGCTTGTGTCTTATATAGAATACATACAGGATATGATGTCATTAATTAATTCTTCCGTTCAACAATACAAAGAATTTTTTACAGAATATTAATCCACTTGATGTTATAAGTGTTATTATCCTATTACTGTATATAATTTTTTCTTTTTGTTATACACAACCATCTTTTTGTTGTGTTCCCATCATAGCAATAAAATTGAAAGAAGTACCAAACATTTTTCAAATGAAATTTAAATAAAAACATCACTCACATGCACCAAAGCAATGATTGTAAAACAATCAACAATTAACTATTTTTATAAAAATTCAATACAATTTGATATAAACTACTAAAATGATGTCTTAGTCCACAAAATCATTGTAGGATATGTTTTATCATATATGCAATAAAAATCATTATTAGAACGGCACAAAAATGTTATTGTTAGTTGTCGCAAGTCAACAATAAATAAATATTCACTTGTATTGTCTAAAAAAATATGATATGTAAAACCTCCCAATCTTGCAAAAATGCAAACTCCCTAACATCAGTGTGCACGAATGCACCCGCATGTGCACTCTCTCTCACTCGAGTGACTAATACAATCTCTGGCCCATGTGAGTTCCCTTGCACATGTAAGCGCGCCCTCGCACACACACACACACACACACACACACACACACACACACACACACACACACACACACACACACACGCTATTGCTATGATGGGAACACAACAAAAAGATGGTTGTGTATAACAAAAAGAAAAAATTATATACAGTAATAGGATAATAACACTTATAACATCAAGTGGATTAATATTCTGTAAAAAATTCTTTGTATTGTTGAACGGAAGAATTAATTAATAACATCATATCCTGTATGTATTCTATATAAGACACAAGCATGAGGGGGCTTGTTGTCTTTTTCTGAAGAAGTTCACGAAAAATAAAAGTGAAAGAAAGCGCTAGTCATCATTGCCTCTATTGTGGACAATTCTACTTTTCACTGTTTTTTTGGTCAATTTAATCAGTTTTTCGGTTTAGTCCGAAATTTAATATATATATATATATATATGTCTATGGATTCCATACATTTGGTCGAATTACAGTTAGTCGAAAATGATTCCAAGCATTTCATTTCACTGAAAGCTAACTTGGTCAAAGTTCATTTGGTCAAAAATGGAATATAGCCCCTGCCCACTGCAGTGCAACCCTGGAGTGAGAATATTAAATAAGGGGGGGCACAGCCCCCCCACATTATGCCAATAGTTTTTACTAAAGATATATATATATATATATATATATATATATATATATATATATATATGGGTCTACCTGAGATGGTCGACAAGCCATTTGATCGACACTCAGTTGGTCGACAGTTCATTTGGTCGACAAGCAGATTTGCCCCCCTCCCCAATGTTGTGCGACCCTGGAGTTGATATATATAGTTAGGGGGGTGTGGGGGGTGAAGCCCCCCACATAAAACTGCTTGTCGACCAAATGAACTGTCGACCAAATGAGTGTCGATCAAATGGCTTGTCGACCATCTCAGGTAGATCCATACATATATATATATATATATATATATATATATATATATATATAGATCAATGCTTTTCTAATGGATATACCTTCTTATAATAGTGAATACATTAAAATTATGTGGGGGGGCTACGCCCCCTACACCCCGCATTGTTGGGGGCTGTGCCCCCCACACACACCCCTTATTTAATATTCTCACTCCAGGGTTGCACTTCACAGGGGCAGGGGCTATATTCCATTTTCGACCGAATGAACTTCAACCAAGTGAACTTTCAGTGAAGTGCAATGCCTGGAATCATTTTCGACTAAGTGTAATTTGACCAAATGTATGGAATCCATATATATATATATGAATCTACCTGACTAGATTGAAACTTCATAACACCGACACGCACTTCACCGACACCACATAATCGACAGTTCACAAACACGACACCACATACACTCAACACATCATAACAACAAACAAAACAAATCCCCTATCCAAAACCCACACACACAACACAAGCACACCAAAATCCTTACAAACCAACACTAACCCTTACATACACAACTATCTACAACCCTAACCGAAACCCTAACCCTAAGGTTCGTCACTATCGCACACTCACCTAACCCGCGCCCTAACCCTAACTCACTTAACCCGCCCCTAACCCAAAATATATCACTACTGCACCCTTACCTAACCCGCGCCCTAACCCTAACTTACTTATCCCACCCCTACCCCTACAGACCGCCAACATCGCACACTTACCAAACTCGCACCCTTACCTAACCCGCGCCCTAACCCTAACTCACTTATCCCACCCCTACCCCTACAGACCGCCAACATCGCACACTTACCTTACTCGCACCCTAACGGCCGTCACTACTGCATACTTACACATCCTTTCCCCATCTCAGTGTTCTCAGCGTCGGTGTCTTCCTCCGTCGGTCTTCTGCCTTGTCGATCTTCTGGCGATTTGTCGGTGTTCTGGCGTTTCGATCTACTCAGGTAGATCCATGTATATATATATATATATATATATATATATATATATATATATATAGATAGATATATATGTGCGTGTGTGTGTGTACAATATATATATATATATATATATATATATATATATATATATATATATATGTTAAATAGACTAGAAAGGGAGAAAAATATTCTGATTTAAGAAGAATATAATCAGTCACAACCCCAATGTAGCTCGAGAAGTCGCAATCCTAACCATCTTGAAGAGCGGCAAATGTGATCTGAGGTGTTGTAATGGTCAGGGACATTATGGGTAAGGGAGGAGCTTGAGATTCGGATCCAGAATCTTCAGAAAGTGGCAGAGTCGGATCTGAGGGTCGGATCCAAACCCAGTGATTGAGGAACAAATGAAAATGACAACATCAGATCACATATTTGAGATTCAGACTTTATATCCTTCAGAAAATGCATGTTAATTCAAATCCTGTTATTCTAACAGCATTCTAAGTTTATAAGAGCAATATTTAAAATCTGTCCCTATTTTTGGGCCTTTGCCCCCCCCCCCCCCCCATTATTTTAGGCTTTGCCCAGATTTCTTGCATTAACAGGTTAGGAGGTAGAAAGTCTAGTCTTGGTCAGTTAGGGGCTGTTGAAAGGATTCATGGAAAAACACAGTTGAAGAGCAAGACTGAATTTTTTACCTTAATCAAATGTTTTTTTCTTCAGGTCATCACTGAATGAAAAGGTTGTTTAAAAAAAACATATATCAGAGCATCTTGAAACCCACTTGCGTAACGCAGTTACTTTCAACACAGTTATCAGATAGTAATCTTGCTTACTTAAAATGTGTTAAATGAATATATAAACTGAAGAGTAAGGCAAACTGTGAAAAAAAGGAAGAAACAGGTAAGCTAGATGGTGTGGGTAGGACAAGATGGAAAGTACCAGGTGATATCTTAAACTAATTCCGCCTAAAACGCCAGTTGTTTTAGCGTTTCTGTGATTTAAAACGTTTGTTATTGTTACATATTGTACTTATTTGCTGCCTGCACTTGAATTAAGTTGTTTTTGTGTTTAAATAATCTGTTTAACTGTTGCTGGCTACACACTAAAGTGTGATAGCCTTTTCTGTGCATTTAAAGTGTTGTTTTGATTGTATCTGCTCTATTTTCTGAGAAAAAAAACAAAAAAATATACTTGTTTCCTGCCTTTTTGAACTAGTATAGTCTAGTTTTCAGGTTATTGCTGAATCCAGGGCTGTGTTACAAGTTTCTGTGTTGCCCATACCTTACTTGGATAGAAGGAAGTTTCTCTGTTCACCTGTGAGAGAGGGGAGCTTTGAGCAACCTATCTGCCCCTGAAGGAGTGGTTTCAGCCCAGAAGTTAGTAGTTTATTTGGCCATTTTGGGCTACTTTTGATTGTATCTGCTCTATTTTCTGAAAAATATATATATATATATATATATATATATATATATATATATATATACTTGGATCCTGCCATTCTGAACTAGTATAGTCCAGTTTTCAAGTTATTGCCAAATCCAGGGCTGTGTTACAAGTTTCTGTGTTGCATATACCTTACTTGGATAGAAGGAAATTTCTCTGTTCACCTGTGAGAGAGGGGAGCTTTGAGCAGCCTATCTGTCCCTGGAGGAGTGGTTTCAGCCCAGAAGTTAGTAGTTTATTGGGGTTCAGGCTCCTAGGCAGAGAGACAGTTCCCTGTGGTACATTTGACTGGGGACACATGGCTGAAGAGACATTCAGCTGCAGAGAAATATGGCTGTTTGCAAATTCCCTGTGGGCAAAGAGAAGCACACACTGCCATGCTCACAGCTGTAATAGCCAAAGGTATGGTGGCAGAAGAAGTAATGAGTGTTGTGCTCATTGTAGAGGACATACTTATATAACTACAACATGTAGAAGTGTGCTACAGCATGGAGGAAATCCTGCAGGCTACTGTAGTCACATGTATGCTCCAGTATGCATTTTAGGTAATGTTCCCTAGACACTGTGAAGGGGGAAGTGGTCCACACACTCCAATTACAAAGGCACTGCCCATTGTGCACTGCATTTTTACTGCCACTGACATGCCCTCTAGCCAGCCTGCTGCTGATGCCTGCCATATTGCCTGTTGTCTCATGTTTCCTTGGGGACCATGGACATTGTTTTCCCCCTGTACATTTGGTTATTAAAGCTGTGGGCATGGCAGTGTATGCTTCTCTTTGCCCACAGGGACTTTGCAAACAGCCATATTTCTCTGCAGCTGAATGTCACTTCAGTCATGTGTCCCCAGTCAAATGTACCACAGGGAAATGTCTCGCTGCCTAGGGGCCTGAACCCAGTTTATTGGCCATTTTGGGCTAATTTTGATTGTATCTGCCCTATTTTCTGAAAAATATATATAAAATATATATATATATATATATATATATATATATATATATATATATATATATATATATGTATATATATATGTGTGTGTATATATATATATATATATATATATATACTGGTTTCCCACCTTTCTGAACTAGTATAGGTCAATTTCCAAGTTATCACTCACAAAAAGGTAGAAAACCACAGAAGAACCAACCTGCATAATGTCAGCAATCCAAAGGACACCAAGTTTATTGAAGTTAAGCGTTTTCCTCTCTATTACAGAGACTTCCTCAGACAATGTTACACAAAAACCCCGCCAAATATATACCCACCCCTCAATTAGCCATTCAAAATTGCGCCAGAAATTTTAAAGCAATATATACACATCAAATTACAGCAGTAAAAATATTGCATTTAGCAAATACCAAAACTAAATAAATGTTACCATAAAATATTATAATATGTTAATAAATTATTAAATAAAATTCATATTAACTTTACTAACCTAAAATTCAATCAAGTTTTAGAACACTAGCAATGCTTATAGTTTCATTGATACCTGGGTAACAAGAGGCATTTAAAAGCAACTGCCATCTCAATTCCATCATATCCAAATGCACATCTGTAATGCACTCCTGTTCATCCAGCACTAACTGCTGTAAAACCAAAAATTTAAAATCATGTGTTGGATTTTCATTGACATGTCTATACAAAGCACTAGTAACCCTACAATGTCTGATGTCACCCAGATGTTCACCTATTCTTAATTTAAATTTTCTACAGGTTTTCCCAGTGTAGAAACTAGAACATTTTCCACATTTAGCCATATACACAACATTTTTACTATTACAATTGCAGTGGCCTCTAATATTGACAGTCTTCCGATTAACCCTAATTTGACCTTCAGTTTCCATTATAAATGGACAAAAAGAGCAGGAATTACATTTACAATTACCTACTTTTCTATTGATTCTGCCTTCATGTCTAATACTTTCTAAAATAATCTTATACATTTGTCCCTCCTAAAAACATGTCTCGGGTTTTAACAACTTTCAACCCAACATTAACATCAAATTGAAGAAACGCCCAATTGGCATTTACCACATCAGTAATACTGTTGGCCATGCCATTTTATGTCAAATTGAAGGCTGAGTTGTAAAAAACTTTTTCATTACTAGATCTATTAGTACTCACAAATCCGTGGCCCAATATGGGTCTATAAAAACCTTGTTTACGTTTGTGGGTTACCTCATGAGCGAGGTCATCCAAAAGACAGTCAGGATATCCCTTTTGTTTTAATGTCTAATGCAAATGGTAATGACAATTGTGAACATATATTGGATGTCTTGATACAGTGTCTTGACAATAAAATGTTTAACAATGAAGGGCTCAGGCCCGAGATAGTCACTAATAGTAAGGGTGAATTCAAAATTTATAATTATTCAAGGCTGGCTGTGAGTGAAAAGCATGCTGATTTTTAGCCAAAGGTTTCACCTTCGTTCCATGTAGGGTGGGTAACTTGGTGGAATCTATTACTGACTTAAAGAGATACACTAGGAAGTTAAATTTAAAAGCATGGTTTAACCAGGAGGCTGCAGCTGAAAATCAAACCAGGAATAATTGTAAAAAAGCTAGGACTTTTAACCCTCCATTGAACAAAACTGTCAAACTATTTGAAAGAATGTGTGAAAAGGCAATTAGAAAATGTTATATTTACACTGATAAGTTTGATTATTCTAATTTGACTGGGGAGGAAAATCAGCTTATGCTTGAATTGATTAAAGATCCCACAGTCATATTTATGAAACCAGTCAAGGGCAATGGAGTGGTAGTTATGTATAAGAGACAATATTTAGATGGCATGAATAACATTCTACTTGATGAACCCTATGAGGAAAGTTCCCTAAATGAGATTAGGGTGGCATATAAAAAGATAGACGGCACTTGAAGATATGATTTACCAGGCCCAAATTGATGTAGATGAGTATCACTTTTTGAGGAATGAATATCCTATGGTGGCAAACATTTTTGGTATACCAAAAATCCACAAGGGACTGGTTAATCCATCTTTCAGGCCCATTGTGGATGGTAAAAGGTCCAAGACTTATTTTATTGTCAAATACCTAGATCATGAAATGCAGAAGTGCCTGTTTTTTTTTTATTATTTTAGTAAAGATTCCTGGCAATTTATTGACAAATTAAATGGCACTGAATTAACCACCAATATGATAATGGTCACTGTTGATGTGGTTAATCTGTTTATTGTTATTCCACATGATTTAGGTATTTATTAGTTAGAACAACAACTTAATAAAACCAATATTTTTTCTCAAGATGAAATCAACAAACTGAGTGTACTTATGGAATTAGTTTTAAAAAATAACTACATTTGGTTTGAGGGACAGTATTATAAACAGGTGAAAAGAGTGGCAATGGGGGCGGCATGTGCCCCCATTTTTGCCAGCCTTATTATGTCTTATTGAGAGCAGCAATTTCTGATTAATAGTCGGTACATGTCTAATATTGCACACTATACCCAATTCTTGGATGACTTGTTTCTTCTTTGGAAAGGTACAGAAGACAGTTTGAATGAGTTTCTGGTATACATTAATGAAGCAGTTGATTTTTTAAAATTTACCTATGTTTATAGTAAGAATAAAATTGTCTACTTAGATGTAGAACTTGAGATAGAGTGGTGTAATATGAATTTTAACACCAGAATTCACCGAAAGTCCACATTCTCAAATTCCTATTTGGATTATGGGAGCTGGCACCCACACTATCAAAAGAGGGCCGTAGTTAAAGGCCAGTTGGTGCGGGCGGCCAGAATGGTGAGCTCTGATGTGGATTTTTTGGTAGAATTAGATGTTATTATACATATGTTTAAACAAAGGGGATATCCTGACTGTCTTTTGGATAACCTCGCTCATGAGGTAACCCACAAACGTAAACAAGGTTTTTATAGACCCATATTGGGCCGCAGATTTGTGAGTACTAATAGATCTATTAATGAAAAAGTTTTTTTACAACTCAGCCTTCATTTTGACATACAATGACATGGCCAACAGTATTATTGATGTGGTAAATGCCAACTGGGAGATTCTTCAATTTGATGTTAATGTTGGGTTGAAAGTTGGTAAAAACCCGAGACGTTCTTAGGAGGGGCAAATCTATAAAGAATATTTTGGAAAGTATTAGACATGAAGGCAGAATCAATAGAAAAGTAGGTAATTTTAAATGTAATTCCTGCTCTTTTTGTCCATTTATAATGGAAACTGAAGGTCAAATTAGGGTTAATCGGAAGACTGTCAATATTAGAGGCCACTACAATTGTAATAGTAAAAATGTTGTGTATATGGCTAAATGTGGAAAAGGTTCAAGTTTCTACATTGGGAAAACCTGTAGAAAATTTAAATTAAGAATAGGTGAACATCTGGGTGACATCAGACATTGTAGGGTTACTAGTGCTTTGTATAGACATATCAATGAAAATCCAACACGATTTTAAATTTTTGGTTTTACAGCAGTTAGTGCTGGATGAAAAGGGGTGCATTACAGATGTGCATTTGGATATGATGGAATTGAGATGGCAGTTGTTTTTAAATGCCTCTTGTTACCCAGGTATCAATGAAACTATAAGCATTGCTAGTGTTTTAAAACTTGATTGAATTTTAGGTTAGTAAAATTAATATGGATTTTATTTAATAACTTATTAACATATTATAATATTTTATGGTAACATTTATTTAGTTTTGGTATTTGCTACATGCAATATTTTTACTGCTGTAATTTGATGTGTATATATTGCTTTAACATATTTAGTGCAATTCTGAATGGCTAATTGAGGGGTGGGTATATATTTGACTGGGTTTTTGTGTAACATTGTTCTGAGGAAGTCACTGTAATAGAGAGGAAAGCGCTTAACTTCAGTTTTCAGGTTATTGCTGAATCCAGGGCTGTTACAAATTTCTGTTGCCCATACCTTACTTGGATAGAAGGAAGTTTCTCTTTTCACCTATGAGAGAGGAGAGCTTTGAGCAGCCTATCTGTCCCTGGAGGAGTGATTTCAGCCCAGAAGTAAGTAGTTTATTGGCCATTTTGGATTAATTTCTATCTCTTTCACTTCCCTGCTATAAAAACCGCATTTGGGCTAATTTCTATCTCTTTCACTTCCCTGCTATAAAAAACGCATTTGCATGGTTTTGCAAGTGGGGCAGCGCCAGTTAGCTAGAGTTAAACTATTGTCGGCTCCACAAAGTCTACTCTTCAATTTTTCCCTTGGAACTAGACAAACCTTCAACTTTAGCACTCAAACCATTCATTTCACAGTCAAGCACTTGCTTAAAACTCATAGCAAGCACTAATTGACCCTAGTACTAGACCCCCCCCCTATACTGTCCAGAAGGACAAGGCTCTCTATTCGTCCCCACCAGCCAATCAGAAAAAACAGCTTACTCTACCTATTCAGGCATGTCCAAAGGACAGTTTCCGGTGTACTCTCCAGTCCAACTGATGAATCTGGGCATTTTGAGGCAATGTTACAACTGCCTCATGTACACAGGCAACCCACTCCTCCTACCACCAAACACTAATACATGTGAGAGATGCAATTATACAGCCAAACTGGAGGCAAAGCTCTCTCAACATAGGACTGGCAAGACCAGTCAGGAGGAGAAGGTTACCACACACACTATAGACCCAGTCTCACATAGTACCATCACAACCTCAAATCATACACATAAACACACAAAGACATACACGGAGGCTCTGATCAAAAATCTACCAAAACAGCAGAGGCCACCAAAGCAGACACCCAAACAACCACCACCTCAGAACACAACACCTGCAACACATAGA
The DNA here is from genome assembly GCF_019279795.1 of Protopterus annectens. Classification (NCBI taxonomy): domain Eukaryota; kingdom Metazoa; phylum Chordata; order Ceratodontiformes; family Protopteridae; genus Protopterus; species Protopterus annectens. The sequence goes on along the minus strand of NC_056744.1, from coordinate 852,031,031 downwards.
CCTCACAGTCAGAGTGTCAAACAGTCACAGCCCTTAAGGCCAAACACAATGCCAGACACACTAGTCATTGGTGACTCCATAGTCAGACACACTGACGTCCCATTACCAGACTGAGTAAGGAGAAGGTCACAGTAAGCTGCCTGTCGGGTGCTAGAATCCACATAGCGCAGCACTCAGGTCTCTCAACAGCAGGTACAACACGACTCAGTCATTGTCCACTGGTGTAAACGACCTGAGACGCTCTCCTGGACTACATGAAAAGAGACATTGAGGAGCTCTCTGATTATGTAGCCCAGGCAGGTATGACCCTGACCTTGAGCAGTATCCTACCTTCACCAAGAATGATGCCACAATACAGAGATAAGATGATCAGCTTTAACAATTGGCTTAAACTCTGGTGTCATTCAAAGGGGATCCAATGTCTGTCTGCCTGGGATGACATGCTGGACAAGCTGTTTTCAAGCTTCATAAAGGATGGCTTGCACCTGTCACCCTGGATTCCGGATATTGGCAAAGGCTCTTGCCACCCCATAGTGCCTTTTTAGGCAAGGCTCAAATTCTAAACCTACCACCCTAGAACACAAAAAGGAAAAAACTAAGGGTAATGCTGCTCAATGCCAGAAGTCTAAATCTCAAAATGCACGCACTCGAGGCCCTTCTCAGTATGGAGAACATCGATGTCTGTGCAGTGACAGAAACCTGGTTCAAGGCTCCCAGCACTATCAGGTTTTACCTCTTATCATGCGTTCCGGCCCCAAAATCCGGACAATACCAAGAAAGGAGGGGGGGTATCCATATTCATCAAAGACACCCACACCTCAAGACTGGTGGCAACGCACGATGCATCGGAGACCATCCAGGTGCAATTAACCATAGGCAAGACTGCTCTGCAAATTGTAGCATGTTACAGGCCACCCTCACAAAACAGAATGCAAGCAAAACACAAGATAAAGAAAACAAACTACAGTATTCAAAATATAGAAAGGCAATACAGAAATACAAAAATAACAGCAAACTAACCTTTCCTTCACAGCAAAGTGTAGCAGAGTCTGGATGAGTTCCTAGCTCCACCTCTGTTAACAAGTGATTAACCTTAAGTGACCTCTTCTGTCTTGAGAGCTGTGGTCTCATTTGAAGTTTTAATATGCTGTTTAAAACAGAATGCAAGCAAAACACAAGATAAAGAAAACAAACTACAGTATTCAAAATATAGAAAGGCAATACAGAAATACAAAAATAACAGCAAACTAACCTTTCCTTCACAGCAAAGTGTAGCAGAGTCTGGATGAGCCTTTCTGGTAAAGATCTGAAATGTTTTAGTTTACTCCTTAAATAGAAATTTTAGTTCCTAGCTCCACCCCTCTGTTAACAAGTGATTAACCTTAAGTGACCTCTTCTGTCTTATGAATGAGTCCTTAATTAATCAGTTCTTATTTCTGCTTGACACAGAACAGATAGCTGTGGTCTCTTTTGAAGTTTTAATATGCTGTTTAAAACAGAATGCAAGCAAAACACAAGATAAAGAAAACAAACTACAGTATTCAAAATATAGAAAGGCAATACAGAAATACAAAAATAACAGCAAACTAACCTTTCCTTCACAGCAAAGTGTAGCAGAGTCTGGATGAGCCTTTCTGGTAAAGCTCTGAAATGTTTTAGTTTACTCCTTAAATAGAAATTTGAGTTCCTAGCTCCACCCCCTCTGTTAACAAGTGATTAACCTTAAGTGACCTCTTCTGTCTTATGAATGAGTCCTTAATTAATCAGTTCTTATTTCTGCTTGACTCAGAACAGAGAGAGCTGTGGTCTCTTTGAAGTTTTAATATGCTGTTTAAAACAGAATGCAAGCAAAACACAAGATAAAGAAAACAAACTACAGTATTCAAAATATAGAAAGGCAATACAGAAATACAAAAAATAACAGCAAACTAACCTTTCCTTCACAGCAAAGTGTAGCAGAGTCTGGATGACCCTTTCTGGTAAAGCTCTGAAATGTTTTAGTTTACTCCTTAAATAGAAATTTTAGTTCCTAGCTCCACCCTCTGTTAACAAGTGATTAACCTTAAGTGACCTCTTCTGTCTTATGAATGAGTCCTTAATTAATCAGTTCTTATTTCTGCTGGGTACGGAACAGAGAGCTGTGGTCTCTTTTGAAGTTTTAATATGCTGTTTAAAACAGAATGCAAGCAAAACACAAGATAAAGAAAACAAACTACAGTATTCAAAATATAGAAAGGCAATACAGAAATACAAAAATAACAGCAAACTAACCTTTCCTTCACAGCAAAGTGTAGCAGAGTCTGGATGAGCCTTTCTGGTAAAGCTCTGAAATGTTTTAGTTTACTCCTTAAATAGAAATTTTAGTTCCTAGCTCCACCCTGTTAACAAGTGATTAACCTTAAGTGACCTCTTCTGTCTTATGAATGAGTCCTTAATTAATCAGTTCTTATTTCTGCTTGACTCAGAACAGAGAGAGCTGTGGTCTCTTTTGAAGTTTTAATATGCTGTTTAAAACAGAATGCAAGCAAAACACAAGATAAAGAAAAAAAACTACAGTATTCAAAATATAGAAAGGCAATACAGAAATACAAAAAATAACAGCAAACTAACCTTTCCTTCACAGCAAAGTGTAGCAGAGTCTGGATGACCCTTTCTGGTAAAGCTCTGAAATGTTTTAGTTTACTCCTTAAATAGAAATTTTAGTTCCTAGCTCCACCCCCTCTGTTAACAAGTGATTAACCTTAAGTGACCTCTTCTGTCTTATGAATGAGTCCTTAATTAATCAGTTCTTATTTCTGCTTGACTCAGAACAGAGAGAGCTGTGGTCTCATTTGAAGTTTTAATATGCTGTTTAAAACAGAATGCAAGCAAAACACAAGATAAAGAAAACAAACTACAGTATTCAAAATATAGAAAGGCAATACAGAAATACAAAAAATAACAGCAAACTAACCTTTCCTTCACAGCAAAGTGTAGCAGAGTCTGGATGACCCTTTCTGGTAAAGCTCTGAAATGTTTTAGTTTACTCCTTAAATAGAAATTTTAGTTCCTAGCTCCACCCCCTCTGTTAACAAGTGATTAACCTTAAGTGACCTCTTCTGTCTTATGAATGAGTCCTTAATTAATCAGTTCTTATTTCTGCTTGACTCAGAACAGAGAGCTGTGGTCTCTTTTGAAGTTTTAATATGCTGTTTAAAACAGAATGCAAGCAAAACACAAGATAAAGAAAACAAACTACAGTATTCAAAATATAGAAAGGCAATACAGAAATACAAAAATAACAGCAAACTAACCTTTCCTTCACAGCAAAGTGTAGCAGAGTCTGGATGAGCCTTTCTGGTAAAGCTCTGAAATGTTTTAGTTTACTCCTTAAATAGAAATTTTAGTTCCTAGCTCCACCCCCTCTGTTAACAAGTGATTAACCTTAAGTGACCTCTTCTGTCTTATGAATGAGTCCTTAATTAATCAGTTCTTATTTCTGCTTGACTCAGAACAGAGAGAGCTGTGGTCTCTTTTGAAGTTTTAATATGCTGTTTAAAACAGAATGCAAGCAAAACACAAGATAAAGAAAACAAACTACAGTATTCAAAATATAGAAAGGCAATACAGAAATACAAAAAATAACAGCAAACTAACCTTTCCTTCACAGCAAAGTGTAGCAGAGTCTGGATGAGCCTTTCTGGTAAAGCACAAGCACTCAGGTCACTCCAGAACAAGTACAAATACGACTCTGTCATTGTCCATGTTGGTGTGAATGACCTGAGACGTACCTCCCTGGACTACATGAAAAGAGAAATGGAAGAGCTCTCTGATCATGTAGCCCAGGCTGGTATGACCCTGACCCTGAGTAGCATCCTGCCCTCACCAAGAATGATGCCACAGTATGAAGAAAAAATGATCAATTTCAACAATTGGCTGAGTTTATGTTGTCATTCAAAGGGGATCCAGTATCTGTCCGCCTGGGATGACATGCTCGACAAGCCACGCTGCTTCACAAGAGATGGCTTGCACCTGTCACCCTTAGACTTTCGAATACTGGCCAAGGCTCTTGCCGCCCCCATAGTGCCTTTTTTAGGCAAGGCTTAAAAGACAAACTCACCACCATAAATAACACAAGTAACCAAAAACTGAGGGTAATGCTGCTCAACGCCAGAAGTCTAAACCTCAAAATGCATGCACTTGAGGCACTCCTCAGTATGGAGAACATCGACATCTGTGCAGTAACAGAAACCTGGTTTAAGGCTCCTGAGAGCACTCCAGCACTACTAGGCTATAACTCATACCATACCTTTCAACCACAGAACCAGGACTGAAACACAAAAGGCGGGGCTGTATCCATATTCATCAAGGATACCCACACCTCCAGGTTAGTGGCGCAGCACAATGCATCAGAGATCATCCATATGCAACTAACAACAGGCAAAACTGCAATCCAAATTGTAGCTTGCTACAGATCACCCACCATGACCCAGGACCCCCATTCCGCATTTCTGGAGACATTGGGAAATATGAAGGTCCTACCAAACACCCTAATACTGGTTGATTTCAATTACCCAAACATAAACTGGGAGAACTACTCAAGTACTAGCTCCCTTGCCCAACGCTTCCTAGAATTTATAAACTCGAATGCCCTAGATCAACTAGTCAACACCCCCACCAGAGGGAACAACATATTGGACCTGGTCATCACCAACATGGGCGACCGGTTTTCCACACCGGAGGTCATCCCCTCGCTGGTTAGATCAGACCATAGACTAATCACTCTGGATATCCACATTCCACCCCCACCCCCAATCAAGGAAACCACCATGAAAAAATTTCAAAAGCAAACTTCACGTTACTTAAGACCGAGGTGGAAAGGTTCACAGCCCCCATGCTAAAGGACACTGCTGTCCAAGCTGCTGAAACTTTTACAAAGGCACTCTATGGGCATCTGCAGGAATGCATGGATCGTGCTATCCCAAGTAAAACCAAGAATCACTCCTCCAAGAAAAGGAAACCAGACTGGTGGACCCCTGCCATAAACAAGCTATACAACAGAAGGAGAAAACTAGTACAGAAAAGAGTAAAATCCCAAGAAAGAAAGACATCCCTGATCAGTATGACCAAAAATCTTCGTTCCTTCATTAAATCATCCAAGGCAAGTTTCAAAAGAAAAATTGCCAATGACTCCAAAGATAACCACAAAGCATTCTTTAGCTATGTCAAGAACCAAAATGAAAACTCTCAGATCTGCTCTGCGTTAGTGCAGAATAGCACAAAATACACTGAACCGACTGATATTGCCAACATTCTGGCAGACAGGTTTAGTGCAAACTTCACCCCCCTCTCAACCTCTAAAGGGCTGATAACCATACCAGAAGAATGTAGTGCCCCGTCAATCACTAATACACACAGGTTAAAACAGCCCTATCTAAAGCCAAAAACACAGCTTCAATGGGGCCGCATGGTGTCCCAGGCTGTGTCTTACAAGAGCTCCAAAATGAACTAACCCCTCACCTAAACACACTGTTCAAACTCAGCCTCTCTACAGGCTATGTACCCACAGAATGGCGCACAGCAACAGTTATCCCGCTCCACAAAGGTGGAGCCACAACGGACCCTGGGAACTATCGCCCTATAAGCCTGACTAGCCTGGTCTGCAAGGCTATGAAGCGTATCATCATGGAACTCATTAACAAAGACATTGGGAACCTCCAAACCTTGGACCCTACCCAGTTTGGCTTTGTTAAGGGCAGATCATGCCTCCTAAACCTGGTGGACTTCTTTGAGACAGTTACCAAGGCATTAGACGAGGGAAAGGAAGTCCACACAGCCTACATAGACCTCGCAAAGGCTTCTGACACCATTCCTCACTAGTATTATAGACAAGCTCACCAGCTTAAACATAAACCCCTACGTCATGAGATGGGTTGCCAACTGGCTCATGGATAGAACCCACATGGTGAGAGTTGCAGGCTCTATGTCCGACTCTAAACTGGTTACAAGTGGCGTCCCCCAGGGCTCAGTCCTAGGACCCCTTCTGTTCGGTATATACTTCTCAGAGGTACAGACAAGCATAGGAGGACTATGGCTGACCAAGTTCACAGACGACTGCAAACTAGGGGCCATAATTGTTTCCCCGGCTGATACAGACACCTTCCAGAAGGGTCTCACTGAGACGGATACCTGGTGTCAAAATCATGGCCTCAAACTAAATGCCAAAAAGTGCATAGTCATCCCCTTTGGAAAAAAACAAAGTACCTGCAAACTACCACATAGGTGGTAGTCCCCTAAATACAGAAAATGTAATAAGGGATGTGGGGACTCAAGTAGATAGTAATCTCTCCTTTGATAATTATATTGCCAAGGTGGTCAGAAAATCCTTCTATGTGGCCCACCTAATCACAAAAGGGTTTGCATCTAGAACAAATGAGGTTATTGTGCCTCTCTGCTCATCACTCATTAGTCCCATCATAGAATACAACGCCCCATTTGGGATGTACCTTACAAGACATCTGCAACAGCTGGAAAGACCACAAAAGTACCTCACCAAGAGGATTACTGGCCTCAAACAGATGCCCTATGCAGCCCGACTCAAGAAACTCCAGCTGTACTTGGTTGCATACCGCTTACTCAGAGGTGATCTCTGCCTGACATACAAGGCCATGTCCAACACAGAATTAATGGACATGCTCCACCTAAAAAAAAAACAAATCCCAGAGAGCCACATGCTCTAGAGATATAAACCTCACCACAATGATAAATAGGACATGCTGGAGGGATAGACTACTGTCCCAGAGACTCCCCATGCTTTGGAACAGGATTCCAATATATATCAGGCAGAGCCCCCTCACTAACACTCTTCAAGAGAAACCTTGACGGGTGGATGGGAAACAGAAAATTTACCCCGGGGATCACTGCAGTGGCTCTGCTGGACAGTGGCTCAGGGAACAAATGGTTCTGCTGAACAGGTGCACAGGGAACTAATCTAAGGGGATGGCGAAAGCCAACACATTCTGGCTAGGCTTATAAATGCCCTTGGCCAGATAGCCTGGTACTTACCTATGAACCTATATATGTGTGTGTGGGGGGGGGGCGGGGGGGCATGTAACCTTTTCACCTAGAGCACCAATTGACATAGGGCCTGTCCTGCTTAGACCATCTACTAGCCAAATAAGATTATGGGCTAAAAACATCTGAGATATTAAGAAACAATTTTTGTTAGCATGTTGGGATGTTTGAGAGTACCTTCAAATAAGGAGTATGCTGCTGTGATGGAAGAAGACAGGGTACGACCGCAGAGTGAGGAAAATATAGGAAGAAGAGCTGAGTTTAAATATATCTATGTGTCTCTATATAGATAGATATGTAGAGTTACTGTAATTGAACTAACTTTGTTTGAAGAAAGCTGAAGCAGTTTTTTGACCTAGTGTTCAAATTATTGAATGATCACTTCACTGGAGGGGAAGTTTGTCAAAATAGGAAAGGGTGTGTGTGTGTGTGTGTGTGTGTGTGTGTGTGTGTGTGTGTGTGTGTGTGTGTGTGTGTGTGTGTGTGTGTCTGTGTGTGTATGTCTGTGTTTCTGTGTTTCTGTGACTGTATGCCTGTTAAATACTGGTTTAAACAAGCAATACCAGCTTGAATCCTGTTTTCTTATTTTTAATAAGAATGTAAAAATGCAAAGTGGTCTTTAACATGGATCTTACATAAGAAGTTCTGACAATTGTCTACTTTAGTCATTTGTATGCCGATATCAAGGGCAATTATTTCAGTACTGTTTTTCCCCTTTTTTTCTTATAAGCTTTGTTCTTCCTTAAGGAAAGTGTGCACTACCCTTAAGGCTGGAAAACAACATTTTCCTTGGTACTAGGTTATGTTGTCTGTATAGCCATCTTTCTATATATCTATATCTATCTGTATATCCATATAGATATGTAGATAGATAGATATAAGGATATTAAGGAAAAGAAGGGTCAAGCAGTGCAAAATGCAAAGGGTGGGAGTTTGCATAATGGTTAAGGTGTTTATCTTGTAAACACAAGGTCCATGGTTTGATTCTTAAAAGGGATAATTGGCTAGGCCTAAAATGGCCCATAAGGACAGTTAGCCTAGTACTGACCTACAAACCTATAACGTTTGATTAATGACACTGTCAAACATTGTTTTGCTACTTAATGCCTTGAAATAATTCCATAATACTGCTGCCTAATGCAATTGTATAATAATAATTGTATAATACGATAAGAGTTTTTCTCCCCGGGCCTCTGCTGAAAAAGGGCTCTTCAGCCCAGTCGGAAAAACCCAGTCAACAAATGTAACATAAAATAAATAAATAATAAATAAATAACAGTTACATTCTGTAGTGGGTGGTCAAGTGTACCTGCTGCATAGATAGTAATTATACCTGAAATGGTTGAGGAAGACAATGCCAAAAAAAGAAGTATGACACTGTTATACAGTGAACAATTAGAAGGAATTTTGAGGAGTAAAGTAGAACAGCAACATGTTAAAAGTTTAAAAATGAACAGCAGAAATAACCTGAAGGTTTAAGCAAAGATGGAAAGCACAGAGTGTATATGGGAGGGAATGAACAAGTTTAGTATTTAGGGCCTGGAAGCGAAGATATGAAATATAAACTGATAAATGTTGAAATGAAAATGCTGAATGCAAATACATTATTGAAGGTTTTTAAATATTAATAAAAAGATTTTAACTGTCACTCATAATCTGAATAAGTTTTTGACTTAACTAAGGTGGGAGGCCTCCTTGCATATCAATTGATATGGTGAGCATATCTCTATATGTGATTTCCACAGTAATTGTTGGAAAGAATCCCAGGTAAAGGAAATGAAACCAACTGGAAGGTGAGCATCAGGAAAATGATAAAAGTAAGTGATCAGATGGTCAAGAATATGAATTTAAGTAGTCCACTACATAATTCATTATACATAAAAAAGAAGTTATATACTCACCATAACGTTCCATGTTTGTTGTCCTTGATCTCGCCTTCCTTCTTGCTGTTTGGGTTCTCGGCTGTATACTATAGCTCGAGAGCTTTTACTGGCTCTAGGCTAGCCCCTATCCCAGCATGCCTAGTGGTGGTTACCCAGGTCTTGTTTGTGATAACCCCACACTAGATCATATAAACAGACAAGAAATATAGTCTACTTTACATATCCGATGACACCAACATATAAAGGTGTGACCCCTCCACAATAGTAATAGTAGTAGACTGAGACTAACCATAAGGTATGGTATAAAGGAAAACCAGCCAGTATAACCAATAGAACAAGGGATTCCTCTCAATCCTACAGGAAGGGGGAAGGAGGGTGGGACGCAAGAAGGAAGGTGAGATCAAGGACAACAAACATGGAACGTTATGGTGAGTACATAACCTCTTTATGTTATGTTGTCCATATCTTGCCTTCATTCTTGCTGTTTGGGACAGCGTCCCCAGCACCTAATTATTAGGTGGCTCACTGGAAAAAAACTCTTCAGGACCGTGGAACCAAAGGATGCCTTGTTCTGGGAGGCCACAGCTACTTTGTAAAGAGTGATAAATGTATGAGGATTAGCCCATGTAGCTGCTGCGCAGATCGAACCCAAAGGCAATCTGGCTTGAAAGGCAATAGAGGTAGACAAGGCCCTTGTTGAGTGCCCTTTAATTTTCCTTGGAAGTTTTTGTTTACGCAACTCGTAGACATGTTTTATAGTATCTGAAAACCACTTTGACAAAGTCACCTTTGAGATCGCACAACCTCTTTTACTGTCTGCAAATGATAAGAACAATTGGTCAGATTTTCTAAAGTCCTTGGTCCTGTGTAAATAGAAACGTAACTGTCTATGAATGTCCAATTGATTGAAGCTTATACTCTGCCTTGTTGCCATGATTATGGAAGAACACAGGAAGCTCTAGGGATTGATTCAAATTGTAGTCAGAACATACCTTGGGTCAGAAGGAGGGGTTGGTTCTGAGAGAAACCCGATCTTTATGGAAAGTCAAGTACGTGGGGACGAACAGATAAGGCCTGTAATTCTGAAACCCTTCTAGCTCAGGTAATTGCAACCAAGAAAAAGGTCTTCCAAGTCAGAAATTTAAGCTGACAAGAAGCAGATGGTTCAAAGGGAGGAAGAATCAGAACGTCTAAGACTAAATTTAGATTCCAGGGGGGAAGAGGTTCTCTTATCGGAGGTCTTAACAGGGTAGTACCTCTTAGGATTGCCTTGTATAACCTATGGGACATGATATTGGAACCCATTTCTCTCATATGGAAATTAGAAATGGCAGCTAACTGAACTCGGATAGTAGCTGCAGCGGGTTCCTATTACGTTGTCGAATCCTTGAAACTTTGAACCTGAGAACATCTTACTCAGATGTTGAAGTTTCAAGAATTCGAACGTAAAAATATAAATAAATAGAAAACCTAGAACCTACCTAACTGTTGCAAGCAGGAGGGCAAGCCCCCCCTGCGCCCCCCACACCCCCCATTCTTTAAATATACCAACTCCAAGATCGCAATACAGTGCGTAAAAGAAAGATTTCCCTTTACCACACTGTAGTGCGATCTTGGAGTTGGTATATTTAGAGTGGGGGGTGTGGGGGGGTGCAGGGTGGCTTGCCCCCTTTTTCCAGTACTTTATTTATTGTTTTTTGTTTTTGTTTTTCTTTTTTTACTGTTATCGAAGTTCTGACACTTCGAACATAAGGGTCTGACCTTATGGTTTTCGAAGTTTCAGAACTTTGATAACGTAATAGGAACTCGCTGCAGCTGCTCCTTGGTCAAACATTTCATCAAAAAATTCAAGAATCTTTAAAATGGGAGCAGTAAAGGGATCAACCTGATTTTTGCCTGCCCAGCAAGAGAACCTCTTCCATTTACTACCATAAAGTCTCCTAGTAGTGGGCTTATGGGAGGAAATCAAAATGTGTTTGCTGGAAAAACATCGGGAAACCTGGCTAAGACCGGAAGTGGAGAAACCAAGCTGTCAGCTTGAGAGTTTGAATGGAAGGATGGAGAGCCCCCGACTGATGCCTCAAAAGATCTGGCACTGGGTCCAGGATCCAAGGCTCCCCTTGCAGGTGAGGCCAAAGGAATGGAAACCATATCTGACGAGGCCAGTAAGGGGCAATGAGGATTAACTTGCAACCCAATGACTGTGCTTTCTGAAGAACCTTGGGGATCAGGGGAAAAGGTGGAAAGGCATAAAGCAGTCCCGGGAGCCAATCGTGAACAAGTATGTTCCTGGGTGACTGTCCCGGTGGTGGGACTAGGACAAAGTAGCTGCTGCATTTGTTGTTGAGGGGGGTGACTAATAGATCTCAGCATGGCTGGCCCCATTTGCAAAAAATCAAGTCTGCAACTTCCTGCTTCAGGGACCACTCATGGGGCATCAGGATAGCCTGGCTGAGCTTGTACCTGATCACGATGGATTTCCCCCAGATGTGCATTACAACCAGAAAGCAATGGGAAGACATCGCCCATTGCCAAACTCATAGAGCCTGTCGACACAAGGGGTAAGACCTGGTTCCACCCTGTTTGTTGATGTACCATACTACCGACATATTGTCCGTCTGAATTGCTATAGTCCGTGTAGATAGAGAGTCCTGAAGTGCTTGCAATACCAAGAGCACCGCTCTCATCTCCAGGACATTGATGTGCAAGTGGTACTCGTGCTCCTGCCAAGTCCTCTGAACAGTCTGTCCCAGATAATGCCCCCCCCCACCCTATCTGGGAAGCATCCGTGGTCACTGTGGCTACAGGTTGGGGGGTAGAAACGTCCTGCCTATTGTCACCATATGGCAGTGGGAGCCACCACTCCAGATCTCTTTTACAGGATTCCGTGATCAGAATCTGATGTGACATGGGTAAATCCTGGAATGACCATTGTGCAAAAAGAAGCCACTGTAGAATTCTCATGTGGGAGTGAGCCATAGGGACCAGAGTGATTGCCGCCACCATAGAACCCAGGACCTTGAGGACAAATCTTGCTTGAATCCTCTTTTGTGTGAACAGCATGACAACTTGGCAACAGATCATTAATACTCTATCTTGAGGCAGCTTTGCTATCATGGTCCTTGTGTCTAAATCTGCCCCTATAAAGGTAATATATTGACAAGGCAACAAAGCAATTTTTTTCGTAGTTTATGGTGATCCCAAGTTGAGAACAAGAGTGGATTGTGTATTCCCTCCCCCTGATTAGTTGATGCTTGGTGGTGGCAGTAATATTTTTTATTTTTATTTATCATTTGTTGACCGGGAAAGTCCGACTAGGTTCCACAGAGCCTGTTTTCAGCGGAGGCCCGGGGAGAAATGCTCCAGATGCATGTCTTTGGAATGTGGGAGGAAACCGGAGTACCCGGAGGAAACCCACGCAAACACAGGGAGAACATGCAAACTCCACACAGAAGGCACCCCAGCCGAGAATCGAACCGGAGAACCTCTTGCTGTGAGGTGACAGTGTTAACCACTGCACCACTGTGCCGCCCAATAAGGAGCCAGTCTTCTAGCTATGGAAACACCCAGAATCCCTGATGCCTCAGGTGAGCTGCAACTACTGCCCTGCATTTGGTGAACACCCTGGGGCCTGTGATGAGACCAAAGGGCAGAGCTCTGAACTGATAGTGACTGGCTCCAAGCCAGAAGCGTAAATATCTCCTTGACCGTCTGTCTATTCTTATGTGGTAGGATGCACCCTGGAGATCGATACAGCACATCCAATTGTCCTTTCCCCATAAAGGGAAGAATGGACTGCAGTGTTACCATCCGGAACTATGTTTTCTTGACTGACTTGTTCAGCCTGCTGAGATCCAAAATGGGTCTCCAGTCCCCTGTTTTCTTTGGAACTAAAAAGAACCTTGAGTAAGTTCCGGATCCAATTTGGTCTGCAGGGACTTCCTGGATGACTCTTTTTCTTAGCAACCTTTGAACCTCTAGGTTTGCTTGATCCTGAAGACTGGTGGAACATCTGGGATAGAGTATTGTCTTTTTGACAGAGGAAATAAGGAGAAGGGGATATAGTAACCTCCGGATATTATGGATAGTACCCATGTGTCTTCTGTGATTGCCTGCCAGGTTTTGTGTACAAGGATAATCTCCCCCTGACTGTCTCCAGAGTCGGACAGTCAGGCCTCCCTTCAGGAGCACTGGAAGTGTCTACCAAAGAAGGTATCACTGTCGCCCAGATTCTGTGGACCCCCCCCCCCGCTGCGAGGTTGGCGTCTTCCATTGTTATTACCTTCTCTGCCGCTGGGGGAAAATTCCCCACGTGCATCAGGCGGAGCTCCCTGGGATTTCCAGAACCACATTTTCCCGCTCTTCTGGCCTTTAGGATAGGGCCTAGATGGAGCAGAAAAATGTACTCCCACGGCAGAGAGAGTTTTGCCATCCTGTTCACACCTGGTAAGAGTCTCTTTTACCTGAGGACCAAACAGGGACAAGCCGTCAAAGGGGGCATTGGTAAAGGAAGACTTGAAGGGTTCCGCAAAATGACAAAGACACATCCAGGAGTGTCTGCGTAAGGCTACCCCTGTGCCTGCCACCCTGCTCACCCCATCGGCTGCATAAGAAATGAGAAGCATGGAGGAGTTAACCACTGAAGTCAAGGTCACAAGCTGAGAAGCCGCCTTGTCCGAGGCTCCCGCAGCTGTAGGATCCTGTAAGGTATCTCCTGACTCCTTGAGGAGATCCCTTTGAAGCCTTGTAAAGTGGGACAAATAGTTCAGCGACCTGAGTGTAAAGGTCGCTGAAGAAAACATACGCTTCCCATATCTGTCTATCGTATGAGACTCTTTATTCGTTGGATGAGTAGATTAAGAAGTTATGTACTCACCATAACATTCCATCTGAGTAAGTATCTTCATTTGTCTGCAACCTTTGGGACACGGATCCGATCTCGGATCCGAGCCGGCAACTTTTACCACAGCATAGATCCCAGCTCCTAGCTCCTCCCTTTACCCATAATCCCCTGCCAACCCTAACTGACCTCAGATCAAGTTTGCCCAATATAAGCATTGTTATTATGCCCCGGAAGGGGCTTATCCAAGACAGATCCTATAGGTCAGGGGGAAGAAGGGGGGGATGGTTGCAGACAAATGAAGATACCTACTCAGATGGAACGTTATGGTGAATTTCTGACTTGGAAGACCTTTTTCTTGAGTACATAACTTCTTAATCTGAAGTAGGAACTTCATTTGTCAGCAACCTTTGGGACAGAGTCCCCAGCTACCTGAATCCTGGGTGGCCTTTATGGAAGAACATTCCGAAGCACTGCAGAGCCAAAGGACGCCCTACCTCTGGAGACAACATCCAGTTTGTAATGGCTGATAAAGGTATGAGATGAGGCCCAAGTGGCTGCGGAACAAATATCATCTAAGGGGACCCTAGATTTAAAAGCCGCCGAAGTAGCAACGGCCCTAGTAGAATGAGCTCGGACTCCCTGAGGTGCAGGCCTTCCCAAACTCTGATACGCTAAGAGGATACAACTAGCTATCCACCGTGATAGTGTAACTTTAGAAATTAACTTGCCTAAACTTGTTTTGGCAAAGGAGACAAACAACTGGTCAGATTGCCTATGACCAGCAGTTCGATGAGTATAAAAACGTAATTGTCTGTGCACATCCAAGGAATGCAGTCCATATTCTCCTTTGTTCTGGTAATGGGGAAAGAACACGGGAAGATTAATAGATTGATTAATATTAGCTTCCGAAGATACCTTAGGCAGAAAGGACGGATTGATCCTGAGGTAAACTCTATCTGGATGGAAGGATAAATACGGCGGTTTAACACATAGAGCCTGAAGTTCAGAGACCCTTTTAGCTGAAATAATGGCCACTAAGAAGGCCGTCTTCCAAGAGAGAAATTTAAGATCAACCGTGGCCGCCGGCTCGAAAGGGGGGTTAGTCAAGGCTTGGAGAACCAAAGACAAATCCCATGGGGGTACTACCTCCCTGACCGGAGGTCGGAGAAGGAAGGTACCCTTGAGGAAAGCTTTACAAAGCTTGGAAGCAATTAGAGGGCCCGATTCATGCCCTACATGATAATGCGAAATCGCTGCCAGTTGTACCTTGACTGTAGAGCAGCTAGCCCCTTGATGAAAAAGGGTAGTTAAGAAATCCAGAACCGATGTGAGAGGCGCCGTGAAAGGATCCAAGTGATGGTGCTCCGCCCAGATGGAGAAACGTTTCCACTTGCTTCGGTAGACTCTTCTGGTGGAAGGTTTATGTGCTGCTACTAGGATGGCTTTGACTGGTGAGGAGATTCCGGGAGTCCTAATCAGGAGTGGAACTGGAGCAACCAAGCAGTCAGCTTGAGGTTGACCAGGTTGGGGGCCGGGAGACCCAGAGGGTGGGTAATGAGATCTGGGAGTGGATCCAGAATCCATGGTGGATGAATTAGGTGAGACCACAGGTATGGGAACCATGTTTGATGAGGCCAGAATGGGGCAATGAGGATCATTTTGCTCCCCAGCCGACTGGCTTTCTGTAGGAGTTTCAGCATCATGGGCAACGGAGGATAAGCGTAAAGGAGACCGGGAGGCCAAGCATGTACTAGAGAGTCTCTTGAGGACTCCCCCTGAGGGGGGATTAGAGCGAAGTAACTGTTGCATTTGGTATTTGAAGGAGAGGCAAAAAGATCGCAACAGGGTTGCCCCCATTGGGCAAATATTTGTTTCGCTACTAGAGGATTGAGAGACCATTCGTACGGAGTCAGAATCGAATGACTGAGCCTGTCTGCTAGGATGTTGGACCGTCCTGGAATGTGCGTTGCAATAAGAAAGCGGTTGGTGGAAATCGCCCATTCCCACACTCTCATGGCCTCGCGACAAAGAGGATAAGACCTGGTTCCCCCCTGTTTGTTGATGTACCAGACAACTGAAATGTTGTCCGTTTGTACTGCAATCGTCCCAGTTGGGAGAAGGCTGTGAAGTGCCTGCAACGTCAAAAGCACCACCCTCGTCTCTAGGACATTGATATGCAAAGAGGTCTCTGTGTCGTTCCACGTGCCTTGGACCGTTCTGCCTGAATAGTGCCCCCCCCACCCCAGGCGAGAGGCATCCATGGTCACTGTGGCGACGGGGGAAGGCATCGAAAATGGTCGTCCCTTGTGGAGACTCGGGGACTGGAGCCACCACATGAGCGACCCTCTGCAAGCCCTGCTTAGGGGAATAGGATGGGACAGGGGGTTGCGAGACAGGGACCATTGTACTTGGAGGGTCCACTGCAGGACCCTCATATTTAGGCGGGCTAGGGGTAGTACAGGAATAGCTGCCGCCATGGACCCTAGAGCCCTCAGGATCAATTCCGCAGGTGGAGCAGGAAGTATGAGAATGGCCTGGACATGCAACCTCAGGTTCTGAAGCCGATCGGGAGTCAGGAAGGCAAGCATTATCCTGGAATCCAATCTCGCCCCTGTGAAATCTATTACGTGTGAAGGGACTAGAGAGGATTTGGTCATGTTGCTAGTCAACCCTAGACGTGGAGCAAGGTCGAGGAAATAATCCCTGCCTGAACAGAGCAGATGCCTTGTTGGGGCGATAAGGAGCCAGTCGTCCAGGTAGGGAAAGACCTGAATTCCCTGAAGCCTCAGGTGGGCCGCTATGACCGCCAAGACTTTGGTGAACACCCTGGGGGCTGAGGTGAGACTGAAGGGAAAGGCCCTGAACTGAAAGTGACTGGCTCCCAGC
This sequence comes from Protopterus annectens, assembly GCF_019279795.1. Lineage (NCBI taxonomy): Eukaryota > Metazoa > Chordata > Ceratodontiformes > Protopteridae > Protopterus > Protopterus annectens. The sequence continues at coordinate 852,014,366 of NC_056744.1, read as the reverse complement.
CGGAAGTGGAGGAACCTCCTGGAGTGTCTGTCCACTAGGATGTGGTAGTACGCATCCTTGAGGTCTATCGAGCACATCCAATCGTTCTCCCGTAATAGGGGGAGAATAGATTGTAAGGTGGCCATTCGGAACTTTTCTTTGGGTACTGCCAGGTTCAGGAGAGAAAGAGATCGAGACTGGATCTCAAGTCCCCCGTCTTTTTTAGCACCAGAAAGAACCTGGAGTAAAACCCCGATCCGAACTGATCTGGGGGGATGGGTTGGATGGCTCTTTTTTGCAAAAGCTGCTGAATTTCTGTAGTAGCTGCCTCCCTTTGATTGGGTGGTATGTGGGGGAGGCTTTTGGGGTTACAATAAAGGGAATTTGGTAACCTCTGGATATGATGCGAAGCACCCAGCGATCTGTTGTTATGGACTCCCACATTGCTAGGTGCTTCAAAAGACGCCCCCCCGACTGCCTCCAGAGTGGAGCAGCCAGGCAAACCCTCAGGGGTTCTGCGTGGGCCTCTCAGAGAATGGTTCTCTGGACCCAAAGTTTCTGGGACCCCCTCTGCCTCTTGGGCGGCATCCTCCCTGTCCTCCTCTGCCACGAGAGGACTGGTTGTCCGGAGCAGACTGGGACTGATGCGATTTTCAGAACCACATCTTCTTCTGACCCTTTTGGTTCTTAGAAAAAAACCTCTGGGGAGCAGAGAAGCGGACTCCGACAGCAGACAACGTCTTCCCGTCTTTCTCGCTCTGGACTAAAGTGTCGCAAACGGTTTTGTCAAAAAGTGCAGAACCATCAAAGGGGGCATTCGCGAATGACGCCTTAAAGGGTTCCGAGAAGTCACAGTGTCGGAGCCAGGCCTGACGCCTGATTACCAGGCCGGCTCCGCTGGCTCTAGCAGCTCCGTCAGTGGCGTGTGACAAAAGCCGCATAGAGGTATTAGAAACTGAACGTAGAGTAGACATTCGGGAGGAGTACAGTTGCTTGTCTCCTTCCGACATGGACTCTGGGGGGGATGCAGTGTATTCTTTTATTAGATCCCGCTGCATTCGGATGACGTGTGCCATATAGTTCAGCACTGTCATGGAGAAGGTTGCTGAACTAAAGACCCGCTTCCCCAGGCGGTCCATCGCTCGAGAGTCCTTACTCGGCGGGTGGACCGCAGAGCTCTCCTGAGCCAGCTCTCTCTTGGTGGCCGCCGCCACCAACATGGCATCCACGGGGGGACCTCTGCTCCAGTGTGTTCTCTCAGCAGGGGGACTCAGGATCCTATCCGGGCACTTGGGGACTGGCTCTACAGTGTCCGGCTCCTTCCAAGCCCTGGTGGAAATAAGGTCCACCAGGGGGTCGGGGGGAGGGGACACCCAAGAGGTAGATGGCCCTGCTTCGAACGTCTCTAGGAATACGGACTCATTGGAGGAAGCCTTGGGGGCAGACAACCCCCCCCCCTAATCCTGAGCATCTCCATGATGTCTCCAAAGGAGACATTCTCGGGGGGTGACCTTGGGGAGCCTTCCCTTTCATCTAAGTCCGTATCTTCGGTAAGGGACTCAGGGGAGTCCATGTGCCTCCTCTTACACTTGGCTTTGTGAGGGACCTCTTTGGGGGGGCTGTCCGAGGAAGACTCACCAGCAATATCACGTTCCACAGGAACACCCAGAGGCGCTAAAGCAGGCTGTCCCAAAGGCCGGGTGATGGGAGCCCGGACCAGCTGAGAGGGAGTGCAGAGAGGAGCCGAAGCCAGGACCGGGGGTCCGGATGCACTCAACAGTGCCCTCTCCACCACCGCAAAGCCGAGGGGGAGCTACTCTCGATAGCCTTCGAGAGTTGGCTCCCACTCGGATCCGAAGCAGGGACCAGATCCGGGGCTGAGACCCTCGGATCCAAAGGACCCTTGTGCTCCGACCGGGACAGAGCTGAAGTCACACAAAGTCCCTCGGATCCGAAGCTCTGCCCACAGCTCCGAGAGGTCAGATCCGACAAACTTGAGGGACCAGTCGGAGCCGAAGTAACTAGTACTGTCAGCTCCGACACACCCCCGGATCCGACGCGGCTCGGCTCCGAATGCTCCAAACCCGGGAAGCAGGACGGAGAAGGAGCAATTGGGGCAAAAAATGGGGTTGAGCTTCCCCCCAGAGGGGGGGAGGCAAGAGCACTCCCATCTGCAGCTGGGCCTGGATGAACCTCCTCATCATCCGGTCCATGTCTGCATCTGACATACTAAAGGTGGACCTCGACGAGGCCACCGAGGCAGACCTAGAGTGACGCCTCGATGACCTCGATGGGGACCGGGTCGCCTCCACCCCATGTCCCGGTGAAAAACAAGGGGACCGGAGCCGAGGAGGAGGCGATCCAGAAACCCTGGATTGAGAAGCCCGCTTGGCGGGCGGGCCGAGGAGGAGTCCTCGGCCCGCCGCTTATGGTGCTTCTCCTTCCTTTTGGTTTTTCCGGCCTCCCTCTCCTCCAGAGCCAAAATGGGAGGTTGAGTCCCGACCGGGGGGAGGGAGGCAGGGGTGGCTACCAGCGAGGGCTGGGTAGCGGCCACCGAAGAACCGGAGGCCGGAGCCGAGTCCGGGGGCAAAAGGCCCGCCAGAATCAGCTTCGACCTCCGGTCCTTAAGTGCCCTGGGGTTGAACGCTGCACAAATCGTGCATCCCGAAGAGAGGTGTTCAACCCCAAGGCACCTAATGCACCGGGTGTGGCCATCTGCCAGTGAAAGCTTATGGCCACACTCGGTGCATTTTGAAAAGATGGCTTTAAGGGCTTCCGACATGTTGAACAGAAAAACACACTCACTAGGCCCCTACACACACCACAAACACACACTACGAACCAGCGAGGGTAGGGAGGAAAAATTTTACAAAAAAAGATATCTAAGAGGGAACCTAAACAATCTTACACAATCACACAAGAGAAGGTACAAAAAATTTTAAGTTTTTCTCTCACAAATACTCTGAACTGCCAGGAGCTCGAAATCCAGCTTGTAGGCTTGAAGCGCGGCAAACTAGATCTGAGGTCAGTTAGGGTTGGCAGGGGATTATGGGTAAAGGGAGGAGCTAGGAGCTCGGATCTATGCTGTGGTAAAAGTTGTTGGCTCAGATCCGAGATCGGATCCGTGTCCCGATGGTTGCTGACAAATGAAGTTCCTACTTCAGATGAAGAAGTTTCTGCTAATTCCTTCTTGGTGGCTGCTGCCACCACCATAGCATCAACAGGAACACCTTTAGATAAGAGCAGCCGAAGAGGATGAAGACTTGACTTTGTCTGATTTTTTAGCTGGCTGAGTCCCCACCATGGCAGCATCAAAGGGGCTTTTCAGTAAACCTCTCAAGATTAACTTGTTTCTTCTCTCCTGCAGAACTTGTGAACTAAAGGCATGGCAGATAGAGCACGAGTCCTGCAGGTGAACAGGTCCTAAACAATATACGCAACTCGTGTGCCCGTCCATAAGGGATGTCTTTTGGCAGCATGAGTCACACTTTTTGAAACAGGAAGATTTTGAATCCTTGGCAGTATCCTTGGAAATAATAGAGAACAGCACTATGTCTAAGGCTATAGACTACTAATAAGAAAACTATGCAATAACACTAATAATAGCACTATGTAAGCTAAACAAAGAGAAACAACTAGGCAATAACAGACAAAAATATCCCTTTTTTTTTTTTTTTTTTTAACAGACAGGGAAAAACAGAGTAGGGGGGAGAGCCTCTAAGTTAAACGGCAAACTCCCCACCTAAGGAGAGCCTCTAACTTAAATGGCAACTCCTTAAAGTTACAGGAAAGGCAAGAAAAGGAAGAAGAACCCTCTAATTTAAATGGGTTTGGAAGAGGGGAAAGGCCAGAAAGAAAAAAACGGTTAAACTACACAAAAGCAAGTCACTCAGACGGGATAGGGATAGATAGAAATAGGAAGGACAACTACCATTAACAAATTAGATAAGCTAAACTAGAAATTGTTGATCAAAAATATAATATGAGAAAAAACACTTAGCCTGAGCAAACATCCACAATCTCTTCGCTGCAAGCGGCAAATGAGATCTGGGTAACTACTGCTAGGTATGATGGGATAAGTGCTAGCCTCGAGCCAGTAAAAGCTCTCAAGTTATAGTATATGGCCGAGTCAGAGACGAGGATCGGCTCCAAACCCAAACAGCAAGAACGAAGGTGAGATATGGACAACATAACATCCTTCATTTAACCATTCATTCAAAATCTTTAAAACACATGGAGTTGCCAAAAGTTTCCCAACTCGTGGAATCAAAACCCAGAAGATAATAATCTGTGAAGGTGTGAACTAGTAACTATATAGTCACAATGTAACAATATAAAGAGTATATTTTTTAAAAAGCAATGAAAGCATGCACATCCCTGATACAGTGACTTTGAAAGCAGTACCTTCCAATGAGCAGTTAGCCATCTGGTTGCAAGCACACTGCAGTTAACAAACCACTTAGGGTTTCCTTGGCTCCTACAAGTTCTTTTCTGCCAAACACAAATGAGATAAAGCCAAACTTATGCACTTACCACAACAGTAGGATTGTAATAAAGGTCCGCCTTCCATAGCTAACAGGACTGATGCCACAGGCATTAAGATCTCCTCAGAAGATAAAACTTTCTCTGGCTGCCCAAACATTACCTCTTCTCATTGTGCAACAAAGATTACACACTCTCCATTTCTTCTTCTTGTTATTGAAGAAAACAGTGAGAGGAAAAAGGGAAATATATTACAGACCAAACACAGCAAAGGCAAAGATAAAGAGTGTATAACTTAGCAATGATGAATGCTTTCCTTACATTATGATTAAGCATATATCTTTCATATCACATAAGAAATCTGTCTTCTGCAACCAGAAGGACAAAGCACCTAGCTAATCCCCTTCAGAAACCACCTTTATGGGAACTTATCACAGACAACACTAGCCCCAAAGAAGACCTAGACCTGGAAATAAATTGCAGCTTGTAGTGCTTCACAAAGTGATGTTTGTTAACTAGGAAAGCACACATTTCTTTTTAGCAACAATGTTTTGTTGAAGGTCTTGCAGTAGGCAGACAGAAGCTGTGGGACTCAAACCAAGGACTGTTGCAAGATTAAGGCTTAGCAGCACATAGTTTTGAACCTCTGCACCAAACCAGAAGACCAAAGTGCTCTTGCATAAATATCATCAAGAGATACAGTGCAAAACATGCTAGTACAAGCAGCTATAACTATAGAATGTATCATAAAAGTTAAAAATAAGGGCTCTCCATGTTCTTAATGGAAACTTTAATAAGAAGAGCTAAGCACCATGGAAGCATAATCTTAGAAAGTTTATTATCCAGTCTAGATTTGGCAGAAGAAGCAAATAGTTGTTCATCCGTGCAAAAAAACTTGGGCCTGTCCACAGAGAATTAAAGCAGTAAGTGAATATACATACAATGGAGAAGATATTCCACTTAGATCTATTAACAATCCCTGTTTTAGAGGAATGTATGTACTTTTCGGTCTGATTTACCCCTGCACATGATGAATCTATTTTTAAAGGTATGTCACTATATTCAGGTGGAATGTCACCCAGCACACAATTTTCTGAATCCCCCATATCACACATGATTTTTGAAGTTGTCTAGTTCACAGAAAACTGCACTACAAGACCAACAAAGTAGTGGCACCAATAATAAAAAGAAAGAGGACAAATATCTTACATCTCTCTTTTTTCTAGAAGCAAAAATAAAAGACCTTGTATGGTAGAATTTTGTAATACAGTTCTTTAAAGTCTTCAGATTTTTGCACTACTAAGTCAGATAATGTGCTTATATTTTTCAATCATTTTTTCACTATATTTTTAAATGTGCTTTAGTGTAGTTTCCAACAATCCTGATGGAATTGTGAAGGGTTATATTTTATTTATTTGTCCTTTCATAACCAGGAAAATCTGACTGAGCCATTCACCCATTTTCAGCAGAGCCCTGGGGAGAAAAGCTCCACAACAGATTAAAAAAAATTTAAACAATAGTTGAGGAGTAACTTCTTATAAGGGTAGAAAAGCCCCACAACAGATTAAATATTTTTCAATGAGTTGCGGAGAAAAGCTCCACAAACACATATAAAAACATTTTACAACAGCTGATAAGTAATTATATATAAGGGGAAAAAAGCCCCACAACAGATAAAACTCTTTACAATAGACTGGGGTGTTCCTTATATACAAGGGGATAGGAGCCCCAAAAACATTTACAGAATATTGATATGAGAAATTGTGATCAAGAATAGAAAATGTACTGCAAGTAGGAATACACTTTGCAGAAGTGGACAGCCTATGATGGGTAAAGTGATATATAATTATTTAAAATATTGATTATATTTCTAATATATTGAGGTGAGAAATAATAATGTATTCTAACATCAGTGACACAATAGGTAGCATACTTGCCTTTGGTGTTGATCGACTGTTAACACTGCAGTGCAGCATAAGGGGGATGCTGCACTCCTGAGTGTCCTTCAGATGAGACATTAAACCGAGGTCCCATCTGCTTGAGTTGGTGGTAGCGCTGCTGGATGTTAAGGATCCTATGGCACCAATCGAAAAGAATAGGGGTCCTTTATTTATATACAAGAAAAAGAAGTTATGTCCTTACCATAACGTTCCATGTGGAGACTGCAAGCTCTGCATCGAGAAGAAGCTCGAGGACATCTAATACCCACAATCCCTCTGCCTTCTCAGATCTAGCACATGCCAACTATATACATAAAATACATATATACAAACATACCCAGTGTATGATAGTAACAGTAATACTGCAACAGCAGAAGGAGAATACTCCAGACCAGGCACCAAATCGAACGTTCTTCCTAAGGGTGGGAAGGGTGAGATGAACACTCCACATGGTAAGGACATAACTTCTTTATGTGAGAGTGTTCAATCGGCCTTTGTTCTTACACATGGTAGCTCCATGATCCTGAGGAACTCAAGGGAGAACGTTCTTGAGCACAGTGGAACCAAAGGTTGCCCTATCCCTAGAAACCCTGTCCACTTTGTAATGAGATATAAATGTATGTGGTTTAGCCCAAGTAGCAGCCAAATAGTGTCTAAAGGTAAACGAGCTGCGTGAGCCAGAGATGTAGAAATTGATCTGGTAGAATGTCCTCTGGTTTTGCTGATAATGTTTGATCAGAAGCTTCATAAACATAAATGATACAGTCAGTTAGCCACTTGAAAGAGTTCGTTTGACTGCAAGACCCTTTCTGCTGTCAGCAAAAGCTACAAATAGTTGATCAGATTTCCTGTGATCTTTTGTTCTATCTAAATAAAATCTGAGTTGTCTATGGACGTCTAGTTTGTGCAACATATACTCTAATTTATTAGAGTGATTTTTAAAGAAGGTGGGTAATTCGATGGACTGATTAATATTACTAGTAGAACAAACTTTGGGAAGAAAGGATGGATTAGTGCATAGGGATACTCTGTCAGAATGAAAAATTAAATAAGGATGTTTGACCGAAGGGCCTGCAGCTCAGACACCCGTCTAGCAGATGTAATAGCCACTAGAAATAACGTTTTCCATGACAAAAATTTCAAAGTGCAACTTGAAGCTGATTCAAAGGGTGGTAACATCAATTTAGAGAGTAATAAATTTAAATTCCACGGTGATGTCGGACTTCTGACTGGTGGTCTGATATGAAAGGAACCTTTTAAAAGGCTTTACAAAGTCTGTGAGCCATAATAGGTGCACCACTTTCTTCTACATGATAGTTAGAAATGGCAGCTAACTGTACTCTTAAAGCTCCTTCCTGAAATAATTCAGTCAAAAATTCTAAAACCTTATTCAACGGAGCTATAACAGGGTCCAACTGATGTGACTCCCAGAAGACAAACCCACTTACTGGTGTAAGTCTTTGTAGTGGAAACTTTATGAGAAGCTACCAAAATATCTTGAACCGATGTAAGGGGAATTGACCGGCTAGAAAGGCGGAGCAGCCAAGCTGCTAGATGGAGAGATTCCAGGGATGGGTGAGGAACTCCTGACGAGTGAGTCAGTAGATCTGGCTCTGGGTCCAGCATCCAAGGTCCCGTGATGCAATAGAAAGGGAACCAAATTTGACGAGGCCAGCAATGAGAATTATAGTCCTCTGGAGGTTGTTTGCTTTCTGTAGAAACTTTGCAATCAGGGAAATGGAGGAAAAGCATATAGGAGACCGGGCCAATCGTGCACCAGCGTCCCTGGGGACTTCCCTGGAGGGTAATAGGGCAAAGTAGCTCCTGCATTTGGCGTTCATTGGAGACGCAAACAGATCGCAGGTAGGCTGGCCCCATTTTGAAAAAATCCTTCAACTGACTGTTTGAGGGACCACTCGTGAGGCAATAGTATTGCCCTGCTCAGCCTGTCGGCTATGACGCTGGATGACCCGGGATGTATCAGGACTCTGCCCATTGCCAAATTCTCATGGCCTCTCTGCATAGTTGGTAAGACCTGGTTCCCCTTGCTTGTTTATGTACCAGACTACGGACATGTTGTCTGTCTGAACTGCAATGGTCCCTGGAGGAAGAAGGGGAGCAAAGTGTTGCAACGCCAAAAACACTGCCCTCAACTCCAGAACATTGATGTGCAGATTGTACTCCAGATTGGTCCATTCGCCTTGGACTGTCTGTCCCTGAAAGATGCCCCCACCCTATCAGGAAGCGTCCGTGGTTATCGCTGACGGTGTGGGTAGCACAAATGGTCTTCGGATAGGTTGCAAGTCTGTAACCACCACGTTAGGTGTGATTTGCATGTTTTCGTTATCAATATTTCGTGAGTCAGTGGAAGTTCTTGGAATGACCATTGTGCAAATAGAAGCCATTGTAGCACTCTCATGTGCAGTCTTCCCAATGGTATCGCAATGAGAGAAGCTGCCATGAGACCCAAAACTTTCAGAACAATTTTTGCTGGGGACTTTCTGGACGACAGAAGAAATGTTGAATTGAAGTGCTATTATTCTTTCTGTAGGAAGTTTTAGAACTAATTGACGCGTATCTAATTCTGCTCCTATGAATAAGATATGCTGTGATGGCTGTAGCAACGATTTTTCGAAATTTACTGAAATGCCAAGGTGTGTACAAAGTTGTAGGGTGTAATCCCTGGCTTGTATCAGTTGACGCCTGGTGGTGGCAGACAGGAGCCAGTCGTCCAAATACGGAAACACCTGGAATCCTAGGCGCCTCAGATGAGACGCTACCACTGCCATGCATTTGGTGAAGACCCTGGGGGCTGTGGTCAGGCCAAAGGGCAGGGCTCGAAACTGATAGTGACTGGCTCCCAGGGCGCAAATGATCCCTGGACGCCCTGGCCATTTTGATGTGGTAGTACAGATCTATTGAGCACATCCAGTCGTCCTTCTGTAAGAATGGAAGGATCGATTGAAGCGTGACCATTCGAACTTTTCCTTCTTGACAAAGGTGTTGAGATGGCTTAGGTCCAGAATTGGCCTCCAGTCCCCTGTTTTCTTTGGAACTAAAAGAACCTTGAGTAAGTTCGAATCCTATTTGGTCCGCTGGGACTGGTTGGATGACTCTTTTTCTAGCAGTTTTGAAATTTCTGTAGCTGCTGGCTCTCAGATGGGGTGGTACATCTGGGAGCTTTCTTTTTGGAATGGGGGTGGATAGAAATGGGATTTTGTAACCTCTGGTAACAACGCTTTTTACCCAATTGTCTGAGGAAAGGTTTAGCCAGGCCTGAGGGTATAAAGCTAAGCGACCCCCGACTGCCTCCTCCGTCAAATGGGGCGTTAGTAAAGGAAGACTTGAAGGCTTCCGCAAATGAACATAAGCGCATCCAGGATTGCCTACGAAGAGCAATCGCTGAAGCTGCCCTACTCGATCCTTCTGCATAGGATATCAGCCTCATGGACGAGTTCACAATGGACGTGGGGTGTTGAGATGCGCTGTAACTTTCTCTGAGACAGCGGCATCTGTAGCACCCTGGAGGGTATCTCCCAACTCTTTGCGTCTACTGGAACTTTTTTGGTGAGGTAAGCTTTGTCCTGTGGTGCCGTGATGTACTTATTTGGCTTCCTAGGGACTGGTTCCACCGTGTCAGGAGTCTCCCAGCAATCAATTCCATTAACTCATCAAAGGGCGGAGTGACCCAGGAGGAGGAAGGACGGGCACCAAATGCCTTCAGCAAAACTGACTCATCCTCAGAAGGGGAGGGCTTGCCAGTCACCTCTCTGTTTAAGGATCTCCAAGATGTCAGAAAAAGAGACATCCTCTGAAGGTGACTTAGGGGACCCTTCTGACTCATCTAAGTCAGTATCAGATGTCAAGGATTCTTGTGGAGAATCCAAGTGTCTCCTCTTACACAGTCTTTTCCTAGGAACTTGTGGGGAGCATCCAAGAAGCCTCCGAGGAAGAGGGGCACCTCCAGGGGTGGCTGAGACACTGGTGCCCGACGCTTGACGTGGCCTGGGGTGCAGAGGAAGATAACGGTCCTTTGTGGGGAGAAGAAGCTGTACCTGCTGATTTGGTTGTCTGGGTATACAACACCTTCCACATGAGGTCGAAGGCCCCGGGTCCGAGTCGAGGTATCTCCCGGTTCAAGAAATGGGAAGAATCCCGAAACAGGAGCAAGGCACCGACCAGGACGGAACCGAATCGATCCGTGCGAGGCCCGAGAGGGAGCCGGAACAAAACATCGGTCCGACTCTCGGTCCCGGAACCAAGGACGGATCTTCGCCGAGACTCGTACCGGATCGGATGGAGTCGAGTGAACGGTGCCGACCGAGAAAAACGGTTCTGGCACCGAGGGCTCCACAATCATCAGGTCAGCTTCTTCTGGCTCAAGACTGGACAGGTCTCGGAGGAGGAACAGGTGGAGATAGTGGCAGGCCTTCAAGTCTCGACATCAACTGAGATGAGACCGAGATAAGCTTGGATAGGGCCGTACGCTCCATCAGTTTCTGCACCACACGGTCCACATCGGTGTCGGAAAGGCCCCTGGAACAACGAGTCGAAGGGATCGATAACGGCGCCGACCTCAACAGAGTCGGTGGAGGAGCTCCGTCACGGTTCCAAGACTCGAGGCTCGAAACTGCCAACAGTTGAACACCAGGCGCCGAAGTCTGTGGAACCGGGGATCTAACTAGACCAAGAGCTCGGAGCCGATGACTTTGGCTCACGCCGACCCTTGAGACTTGGATGCCTGGTCTGAAGCATCCAGAGCCTCCTGGAAAGAGGGTTTCAGCAATCCTCTGTCCATCAGTTTCCTGCGCCTATCTGTCATGACCCTCCCACTAAAAGAGTGACAAATACAGCAGTCCTCTTGTAAGTGGAGAGGGCCAAGACAGTAGACACAGGAACTGTGGTTGTCTGTGACCGACATCTTTTGGCCACACTGAGAACGTTTCAAGCCAGATTTTAATTTTTCTGACATAATAACAAGAAAGAGAGACAGTCCAGTAAGTAAAAGTCACTTCCAATGAAAAAGGTCAAATCCGGTAATAAGTGTCAAATCCTTAATAAAGCAGACTACAACAAATACTTAGTCAAGTAATCCAAGTAGGGGTGGTAGGCCCCGAAAAAAACTCTGTACCCTTTAGTTAACTAAGTAACTAATCTAAGGAACCGAGATATCTAAGTCCACTCACACACCTACTCTAACTTTTCATTGACTAGATTTAAAGTAATTTTTTTGAAAAATCTAAACAGAAAGATAAATTCTTATCTGTAAAAGCCTCGAGCTAGTCCCCAGCGATGCGTATGCAGCAGCGGCAAACTAGATCTGGGGTAAAGGCAGAGGGGGATTGTGGGTATTAGATGTCCTCGAGCTTCTTCTCGATGCAGAGCTTGCAGTCGGCCGGCACGGAGCCGAGGATCGGCTCCGAACCCATGTGTAAGAACAAAGGCGAGATTGAACACTCTCACATCTCTTATTTACAACATATTTGAATATTTACAAATATTTACAAATGTACAAACATAAAGATATACAACCCTGTTTACACATATTCATAATTTCCTTTGCAGTCATACTAAATTTTCAGCCTATTAGACCCCTACTCCGTTTTCCATAACCAAATCTAATTTTACTTAATATTGTTGCTAAAATCTATTTACCAGTACACATAATTTAATTCATTCTTTCATTCCACATAAGTCATACAACATGAAATACCATTTTTATCTTTTAACATATTCTGTACTTCTATTCTTATAATATCCATATTTAATCATATTCATGTTTATTTTATCCACTTATTTTATATCTTCGAAAAAATATTCTTTACACAGTCCATAACATTTTTATTTGTTTACATTTCAAAAAGACATGTTCTGTACGGATGAACCATCGTGGCAGGGCTAGCCACCCAGCGGTGTAAACCTTGGCTCAAGATGATTGTCACCATTGAAGTGACACCGCGACTCCATGTGCAAAATGGGAAAAGAGGTTGAGGATGGATGTTCCATGCTTCTTTTTCTTGACAATATAAAGATATTCTATCACTTTTCATTTTATATAGCATATTTCCTTTTACTAGCAATTTATCTATTACCAGTCTCAACAAAAAATCTGCACATTCTCCTTTCTGATTATACTATTTGCTTCTTGGTTTCATAGCTGTAATTTTTTCATCTGTTAGATTTTCCATGATTTACATAGTAATGTTTTATCATTACATTCCTATATCATACCTTTTTATCTTTTTCGATAGCATCAATTTTTATTTTTCACAAAAATATTTTTCTTGGAAACATTTTATTTCTTTATTTATACACTCTTTTTATCTTTTATTCTTTTTTACCATACCCCCAAATTTATTATACTTGTCGCTCTACTTAAGTGCAATAAGAAGACGTTGAGGCTTGGGTGTTCGTTTAAGTAGTTTACTGAATACAAATACATCACGATGGATGGCAGGAACATTAAACTTAAACAAACTATCTAATTAACTGAATGACTACATACTTGAATGCTCACACTCTGGCTGCTCACTCAAACTGGCACTCTTGCCTGCACGTGCTCATTACTTATATGCATGTGCTGACTCACTAAAAAGCTTCTTAAAGGTATATCACACACACTCTGATCTGCATCCTCCCTCTTTACTGAGCTTCTCATATAAACAATGACATTCCAATAGGCATGCAATTTATACAGACACTAATAAAGAAAAACATCTGGAACTATGTTTCAAGATGCGACCTGATCTTGTGACATAATAGTTAGGACTGGGTTTAGCAACAGGGACAGTCACTGGGGAATGTTCTGCTTGAGGAGTTTCAAGGATTTTCTCAGGAATGGAGAATGCTTTCTCTGGAACAGGAACATTGGACAAGTCACTCTAAGAACTAGGGGAATTAGTGGTCTGAATGGAGAGATGAAAAGCCAGCAAGTAAAGGAGAGTAGTAGTGCTGAAACTGAAGTCATCCTCAAGTCTTGGTGAATACCTTCGCAAGGTGTACCCTGTTTTCACAAAATCTCACCAAGGTGACACTGATATATAGACTGTATTTACATAGCATATATCATGGACAGAATTAAGTCAGAAACTAAAAATATAGCTGGGTGCACAAGACACAGGATAAAAAGGTGCCCAATCCTGGTAGGTGACAGATGACAGTGTAGAATCCTCAAAATACAGAAACATTCCTACAATGGGGCCAGGCCAGGCCAGGCCCAGGGGGAGGATGGCCCCCTTGTTGTAGAAGGAAGTAGCAGTCCGCAAACATCACAAAAAACGATTGGCCAAAGAACAGCCATAAAGACGACAGAGTGGACTACTGAGGATAAGAAAGTAATTATGTATTGCTACTATTAGGAAAAAAGCCCAGAATTTCCAGACACAAGATATACAAAACAATTGAGAGAGAAATTAGAGGAATGAAAAATACTTCCGCAGGAAAAACTGTCAGAAGCTTCAAATAAAAATTTGCATTCATTAATAGAACAGATTTTTGAAAGACAGTATATAGATCAAGAAACTTTGATCTATTTGGAAAAAGAAGCATCTGAGGAAGTGCGAAAATATAAACAACAAAACCTAGAGATATTTGAAAAATATAAAAAAGAAATATAAACATGGGAAAGAAAGAGAGATTTGATATGGTGCAATATTTATGCAAAGGAGAAAGCCAAGTTAACAAGGCAGTCTCAAAGATATTCGAAGAGAAATATAGGCAAAGGCATCCAGATATGGAAAATTTCACAACAAAAAATTAATATCACAAAGATGTAATGTAGAAAAGAAGATTTGTAAAGTAGAAGTTAAAGAAATAGAAGTTGAAGTTATGGAGTGCCTGCGAAGTGAAGGATTTAATGTAGAAGGTCTAACACAGACTACATCACAGCATGATGGAGTGTGTCTCCAGAATAAGGAAAAGCAAGAAGATCACGAGACGTGAAAAAAAAATATGGACATGGGAAAGGAAAAGAGATTTAATATGATGTAATATCTATACAAAGGAGAAAGCAAAACTAACCAATACAAAAAGAGCAGCACCAAAGATATTTGAGGAGAAATATTGGCAAAGGAATCCAGATATGGAAAACTTTACAATACAAAAAATAAGAAGACTAAGAGGAAAAGCAGAAAAAGTGATTAGTAATGAAGAAGTAAAAGAAATAGAAATTGAGGTTATGGAGCAGCTGCAAAAAGAAGGATTCAGTGTAGAAAATCAAATGCAGAAAGCACTACAACAGGACAGAGCAACGGATATCCAAATTAAGGGGAAACCAGTGAAACAGGAAGCAATTGGTCAAGTGCCATATCAAGATATTTTGGAGCCTTCCACAGGAAACCAGTATAAATGTTCACTTGAAGCTAGACAGCAAGGTAAGGAACAGGAAACTGATGAAACTCTGATGCAGTCAATGTTGAGGAGTGATAGGACAGTGAGTTTCCATATGACAGAGCAACAGATGGCACAGGATGAAATTGAAGAGAATGTGCCACAGGAAGATGCTATAAAATTAGAAGTTATGTACCTACCATAACGTTCCATGTTAGTTGTCTTCTCTCGCCTTCTTTCTTGCTGGATGGGTTCGGAGCCGATCCTCGGCTCCAACTCGGCACTTGCTAAGCTTGAGAACTCCTTTTACCAGCTCGAGGCAACCCTATATCCCATGATGCAAGGCGAGACTTCCTCAGATCTTGTTTGGTAGCTAAAATACCCTGCTAAATAATACTATTCCCAAAGGAAGAGAAAAGACTAGCCTAGAAGAACTAGGCAAAAAAGTTCTTAAACTTAAGACTCTTTCTACTGAAGATTCAGGAGAGTGAAACCTGAGAAAGAGAATCCCTTCAAGATCTGTCCAGGCCAGGGGGAAGGAGGGATGGACGCAAGAAAGAATGCGAGAGAAGACAACTAACATGGAACGTTATGGTAGGTACATAACTTCTAAATGTTAAGTTGTCAATCTCGCCTTCATTCTTGCTGGATGGGACCGCGTCCCTAGCACCTGTATCCTGGGTGGCTCAATGGAACAGACTCTTGAGAACTGTGGAACCAAACCTGGCTCTGTCCCTGGAGGCCAAATCTAATTTATAATGAGAGACAAAGGTATGAGGAGTGACCCAAGTAGCTGCTGCACAAATGGTATCAATGGGTAGCCTATCCTGAAAAGCTGTAGATGTGGACAGGCTCCTGGTTGAATGCGCTTTCGGTTTTGAGGGTAGTTGCTTGCCTCTGAGCGAATACACATAAGAAATGGTAGCAGACAACCATCTGGATAAGGTCACTTTCGAAACTGGGAGACCTTTTCTGTTTTCTGCATAGGAAACAAATAATTGATCAGATTTCCTGAATTGTTTAGTTCTATGCAAATAATATCTGAGTTGACGATGGACATCCAAAAAATGAAGTTTTTGTTCAGCTCTGTCCGAATAATTAGGGAAAAAAACTGGTAGATCAATGGATTGATTAATATTAGTCTGAGAAACAACTTTGGGCAGAAAAGATGGATTAGTTCTTAAGGATACCCTATCCTTGTGAAAAAAAAAAAGTATGGAGAACGGATACAGAGGGCTTGTAGTTCAGAAACCCTCCTTGCTGAAGTGACAGCAACCAAGAATATTGTTTTCCAGGTCAGCAACTTTAACGAGCATGAAGCAGACGGTTCGAAGGCGGGTAAAATCAAGGATGCTAACATCAAATTCAGATCCCATTGTGGAGGAGGATGTTTTACTGGAGGTTTTAGGAGAAAAACACCTCTCAGAAAAGCTTTGCACAGTCTGTGCGACATTATGTTATGATCTTGCAAGCCAACATGATATTTAGAAATTGCTGCCAATTGGACTTGAACTGTCGATGAAGAAGATCCTGACTAAAAAACTACAGCCAGAAAATCCAAAATTGAATGCACCGGCGCAGTAAAGGGATCAGTGTGTCTGGAATTTGCCCATAGAGAAAAACGTCGCCACTTGCTAGCATAAACCGTTCTGGTGGACGACTTTAAGGAAGCTATTATGATATCTCTAACAGGGTCAGAGATCATAGGAAGCCTGGCTAGGGAAGGAAGTGGAGCAACCAAGCAGTGAGGTTGAGAGAACGAATGGCCCGGTGCTGTTGACCCGTCTGGTGGATCAGAAGATCTGGAACTGGGTCCAGATGCCAAGGCTGCACCAGGAGATGACGATGTAGGACGGAAACCAAATTTGTCGAGGCCAGTAAGGGCAATGAGAATCAACTTGGCTCTCAAAACGGTAGCTTTCTGAATGACCTGTGGAATTAGAGGAATGGGGAAAAGCGCAGAAGTCCCCGGGCCAATCCTGGGTTAGAGAGTCTCTCAGGGGATGGCCTGGTAGGGGAAAGAGGGTGAAGAAGTCCGGGCATTTGCTGTTTTGGGGTGTAGCAAAAAGGTCGCAACAAGGGGTGCCCTACTTCTAAAAAATCTCGTCCACTACCGATTGTTTGAGAGACCACTCGAGAGGCATGAGAATAGCTCTGCTCAGTCTGTCCGCTAAGAGGTTGGACCTGCCAGGGATGTGCGTTGCTATCAGAAACTGATGAGAAAAGATTGCCCATTGCCAAAGTCTGAGAGCTTCTCGACATAAAGGATAGGACCTGGTCCCGCCCTGTTTGTTGACGTACCAGACTACGGACATGTTGTCCGTTTGAACTGCAATAGTCCCTGAGGGAAGAAAGTCGTTGAGGGCTTGCAACGTTAAAAGCACCGCTCTCATCTCCAGGACATTTATGTGCAGATGGTATTCTGTGGGTTGCCAAGTCCCATGGACCATCCTGCCCTGATAATGCCCCCCCCCCCACTCGATCAGAGAGGCATCCGAAGTGACTGTGGCAACCGGAGTTGGGGGAACAAATGGTCGGCCCTGATGGAGCAGAGGAGAAGATATCCACCAGGTTAGATGAGTCTTGCACGATTGTGTAACCAGAATTTCGTGCCTCATGGGTAGGTTCTGGAACGACCACTGAGTGAATAACATCCACTGCAGAAGACGCATGTGGAAGCGAGCTAATGGTAGAAGTACAATGGCCGTAGCCATAAGACCTAGAACCTTCAGAACCAATCTGGCTCTGACCTTGTTGCTCAGTAATATGATCCGAATGTATTTTTGGATGTCCAGAATTCTCTGATTTGTTAGTCTGGCTAACATACTGACGGTGTTTAGCTCTGCGCCTATAAAGGTGATAGATTGGCAAGGCAGCAGAGAAGATTTTTCTAAATTCACTGAGATTCCCAACTGTGTGCAGATCTGCAGAGTGTAGTCTCTGCATTGGAGAAGCTGATGCTTGGTGGTGGCGGAGAGGAGCCAGTTGTCAGAATAAGGAAACACCTGGAATCCTTGACGTCTCAGATGAGCCGTAACCACTGCCATGCATTTGGTAAACACTCTGGGGGCTGAAGTGAGGCCAAAGGGCAGGGCTCTGAATTGAAAATGTCTGGTCCCCAGCCGAAAGCAGAGAAACCTCCTGGAGCGTCTGTGTATCTTTATGTGATAGTACGCGTCCTGAAGGTCTATCGAGCACATCCAGTTGTCCTTGCCCAAAAAGGGCAGAATGGACTGAAGCGTGACCATCTGGAATCTTGCCTTTCTGACAAATCTGTTTAGATTGCTCAGGTCTAAAACTGGTCTCCAATCTCCCGTCCTTTTGGGGACCAAAAAGAATCTTGAGTAGATGCCGGATCCTACTTGGTCTGCTGGAACTATTTGGACGGCTCTTTTTTCTAGGAGCTTTGAGACCTCCTGTTTTGCCAAATCCCTTTGACCGGGTGAGATGTCTGGAAGGGATTGGTGAGGTACGGATACCTTTCGAAAGGGATTTTGTAACCCTCGGATATGATCGACTGTACCCATATGTCTTGTGAGAGGGAACGCCAGGCTAATGGGTACAGCGATATCCTTCCCCCGACTGCCTCCAAGGGTGGACAGTCGGGCAACACCTCAGGGATGCTGAAAGGGTTTGTCAGGAAGAGGCTCCCTGCTACCCTGATTCTGGGGACCCCCCCCTGCCTCTAGGGTGGCATCTGTTATTGTTACCCCCTCTGCCTCTGGGGGTAAACTGACCACGTGTGTCCGGCGTAACTCCTTGGGGTTTACGGAACCACATTTTCACTCCTTTCTGACCTTTGGGGTAGGGTCTTGAAGGAGTGGAAAAATGGACTCCTACGGCAGAAAGGGTTTTGCCGTCTTGTTCACACCTGGTCAAGGTCTCCTTCACCTGCGGTCCGAACAAAGCCGAACCGTCAAAGGGGGTATTGGTGAAGGACGCCTTGAAGGGGTCCGCGAAATTACAAAGCCGCATCCAGGCCTGACGCCTAAGTGCCACTCCTGTGCCTGCGGCTCTACTCGCTCCATCGGCCGCATAGGAGATGAGCCGCATGGAGGAGTTGGTTAAAGAATTTAGGATTGCTAGCTGTGAGGCAATCTTGTCCTGAGCCCCAGCAGCTGAAGGATCCTGAACTACCTCACCTAGTTCCTTGAGAATGTCTCTCTGAAGTCTGGTGAAGTGACAAAGGTAGTTCAGCGAACGCATAGCAAAGGTCGCTGAAGAAAACATCCGCTTGCCATACCTATCCATGGTCCTAGAGTCTTTGTTAGGAGGATGGACAGGCACGGAAGGATCCGCAAGTTCCTTCTTGGTGGCCGCCGCCACCACCATAGCATCCACAGAGACGCCCTTAGAAAGAAACTGCTTGTCTGAAGGGGCCGTAATAAATTTGGATGGCCTCCTGGGGACAGGTTCCACAGAATTCGGGGCTGCCCACTCCTTCTGAGCCACTACCTGCATGAGTGGGTCGAAAGGCGGAGACACCCAGGAGGTGTAGGGTCGAGATCCAAACGCCTCCAGGTATACCGACTCATCCTCGGAGGGGTCAATGGCAGGCCAGTTCCCCCTCTGTTTGAGGAGTTCCAGGATGTCTGCAAAGGAGACATCCTCAGAGGGGGACCGGGGGGAACCCTCCGACTCATCTAAGTCGGTATCCGATGTGGTAGACTCAGGGGAGTCTGTGTGTTTCCTCTTACACGTCCGCTTGCGCGGGGGTTCTCCTGTGGGATCAGGAGAAACCTCGGAAGAGGAAGTCATTCCCAATGGGGAAACCTGGGGCGATGGATCCCTGGGCCTGGGAGCAAGAGACTGGCAAGAGACATCAACAGGCACCGAAGAGGGAGGAGCTAAAGGAATGGACCGTTGACCTGGCTCAGGTACCAGGACACTCCTCATCACCTCAAAGGCTCCTCTCCCAGGGAGACCAGAAGACTCCTGCTCCGAAGAGACAGGAATTCCCGGCTCCACTGAAAAAGAAGGCTCCGAGGCCGATGTCGGTGCCGAGCTCACCAAGCGAAGCTCCGAGAGGGAGAGTGGGGTCGGACAAGGGTCCGATGCCACTGGCCCCTCGGAGCCGACTAGGAAACTCGACGACGGATCCCTCCAAGGAAGGTCTCATGGAGGAGATCGGAGCAGACGACGGAGCCGAAGGGGATGTATCGGCCCGGCGGCGACATGGTCACTGTTCGAAAAGCTCCGGCTCCGAACTCTGGAGGAGAGTCGGAGGAGGAAGTTCAAGGGAAGAGCAATAGCCGAAGTCTGTTGAGATGGGCTATGGAGCATTTGGGCTAGTGCCTGTGACTTCAACAGCCTGCTTACCACCCTCTCTAAATCGTGGTCTGACAGCCTGGAAGATTTGAAGATCGGCTCCGATGACTCCGTCCGATAAAAGAGGAGACCTCGGAGCCGAGCGAATCGACTCCAGAGAAGGGGACCGAGATCTCCTCCTGGACGGAGCCATCGGAGCCGGCGACCTCTCGGTTCCAGATGGAGCCAAGACTTATCGGCTCCGATGCTGGATAACACCTCGGCACCAGCCGGTGCCGACAAGGAAACTGGAGACTGTGTGTCGGACCCGGAAGGAACCGACACTACAATATCAGAGGTAGAAAGATTGGCTCCAGCCGGAGCTGATCTCGACTCCGAAGAGTCGGAGCCACCGGGAAGGCTTAACTACCGAGCCTGAACCTTAGGTGGCTTGGAAGGTTTACCCGACCCAGTCTTTGTCGGTGAACCTTCTGGCTTTAATAAGCCACGGAGGATCAACTTGTTCCTCCTCTCCTGCAGGACTCTCTGGCTAAAGGAGTGGCATATAGCACAGGAGTCCTGCAGGTGTAAAGGCCCCAGGCAGTAAACACAAGAAGTGTGACCGTCTGTCAGAGACATCTTCTGACAGCACGAGTCACACTTCTTGAAGCCTGAGACCTTTCCTTCTTTAGACATAGTCTAAGAAAATACACACACACAACAAAAGTCACACAATTAACCCCAAAACACACACAAACTGACAGGGATTAATGAACTGGGAGACATAGGCCTAACAGAGAAAAATTAAACTTTTACCCAAATGGAAGGAATATAGGGTGGGAACTATAGTATAGCTATACACACTAGTAGAAACTAACCAAAATAAGAAAAAAGGGTGAATTACCCCTGAATAACTGTGAAATTGAAAACTCACCTGAGCTGGCAAAAAAGACCTCTTCGCGAAGCGGCAAACGAGATCTGAGGTAGTCTCGCCTTGCAACATGGGATATAGGGTTGCCTCGAGCTGGTAAAAGGAGTTCTCAAGCTTAGCAAGTGCCGAGTCGGAACCCATCCAGCAAGAATGAAGGCGAGATTGACAACTTAACATCTTTCTATAGAATACCCGCAGGAAATGGAAAACAAGGGATGTGTCCTCAGTTTAGAAGAAAATAAGCCAAGAGAAGAGTTGCTTGATTTAATGGACATGGATAGATATATTAAGATCAATGAGAGAAATAAACTGCAGAAGGTCAATAAAACCCCAAAAGCAAGAAGTCTGATTAACTGATAAAGTTCTACCGCAAGATCACAGGGTAGTGAAGGAAAGGAAGGAGAGAAATCAAAAACCATCATGGAAGTATTGAGTAGAAAAAAAACATAAAGCAATTAAGACAAGAAGTGTCACTGTTAGAAGATTATACAAGATGGAATAAATCAACAAAAATACTAAGAAAGATAGATGTGGTTAAAGCAATGCACAGTATTATAACAGACCAGGATCTATCATGCACTATCGCAAATAAATTAAAAATTTCAGCACAGGTGGAAAAACTTAGAAGATACACAGAAGAGAAAAGTACAAAATAAGCTATTTATTGATGACACAAAAAGTTTTATAGAGAATTCAGAAATAAGGTAAAAGGAATTGAAAGACCACCAAAAAAGAGGAAGTAGATACATTTTGGAGAGGTATCGATGAAGATCCTGTGGAACATAACAAAGATGCTAAATGGATAGAAGTAAAAGAAAGAATAAGAAGTTTAAAAGTACAGGATATGAAATGGGATGAAGTAACAGCCAGAGAAATTGAAATAAAGTTGAGAAAAGCCTCTAAATGGAAAACCCCATGCCCAGATGCAGTACCGAACTTTTGGTTAAAAGTATTAACATGTTTGCACAAGGATTTAGCTATGAGTAAGAACTATTTATACGCGCACCCCGAACAGACACCACACTGGCTAACAACAGGAAAAACAATGCTCTTACTTAAGAGTGAACCTGCAAGCTACCCTAAAAATTATAGACCTATAACTTGTCTTTCAAAGACATATAAACTATACACGGGAAATGACATCAACAGAGTTTATAGTCATTTAGAAGAAAACTCAATTATGGCAGTAGAACAAAAGGGCAATAAAAGAAAGTCATATGGAACAAAGGATCATTTGTTGTTAAATAAAGTTATAGTGAAGAACTGTAAAAAGGTGAAGAATCTAAGTATGGCATGGATTGGCTACAAAAAAGCATTTGATAGTATCCCACATTCATGGATAAAAGAGTGCTTAATAATATATAAGATACACCCTACACTGATTGACTACATTACAGTAACCATGAAACAATGGCAGACCACTTTGCAATTAAGCCATGATAAAGGACAGATTATTATCCCAGGGATAAAAATTCAAAGGGGGATATTCCAGGGTGACTCTGCCACTGTTGCTATTCTGCCTTGCCATTAATCCATTAAGCTGTTTACTTAACAGCTTAGGCCATGGCTACAATCTGGCTCCTAGAAAACAACAAAGACTAATGACTTCTCATCTTCTCTGTCGATGATTTAAAAGTGTATAGTTCATCAGATGAGGAACTGAAAGTACAGCTGCAGGTTGTCAAAACTTTTTTAGATGATATAAGAACGCCATTTGGTCTTGATAAATGTGCAAAAGCAACATTTAAAGCAGGAAAACTGCAGCACCAGGAGAACATCAGTTTGGGACAAGAATGTGATATAAAAGAACTTGAGCAAGAGGGAGTGTATAAATACCTGGGAATTGATGAAGGCTCAGCAATAAAACATGAACAAGTGTGAATAAAACTCAGTAAGGAATACTTTAGAAGACTTAAATTAATCCTGAGAACAGCATTGACATCTGGGAACAAGATCCAAGCTATAAATCAATTTGCTCTTCCTGTCCTAACCTAGAGTTTTGGAGTGATTGACTGGCCCCAAAAAGTGTTGGATAGATTAGATATTAAAACAAGAAGGATGCTTCATGCTCACCAAATGATTTATAAAAAATCAGTGTATACCAAGATTATATATTCCCTGTTCCAAAGGAGGGATGGGCCTCCTTGAAATTGATTACATGCATAGATCTGCAACCTTGGGACTCCACACATATCTACTGACCTCACAAGATCCAAATGTAGTGAAAGTTTTGAAACATGAGGAGACTAAATCTAAGATGACTTCTCTGCTTAATTTAGCAGAAGCATATCGACGTCAAGCAGGAATGGAAATCACACCAGATGTAGATAAAAACCAGGCAGGAACTGAATGTGCCAAAAAATGAAAGAATATAAGGTTAAGGACCAGATGAAAAGGCAAGAAATGTGAAAAAACATAAATATAGTTGCAAGTATAGAAAACTTCTGGAAGAGCCTCATTTTGATCAAGAAAGAACACAGGAATGGTTATGAAATGGCGAATTCAAACCCAGAAATTAAAGGTTAATATTGGCAGCTCAAGATAGTGGGCTATGTACACGCTGGTTTACAAAGTCCATTGAACATGTGGGAGAAACAGACAAATGTAGGTTTTGTAAAACCGAATTGGAAACAGTCGCACACCTTGTTGCTGGTTGCGACACACTAATGGCAGAAGGACTGCATACTCAAAGGTATAATAATGTGGAGAGACTATTGCACTCAGGATTCTGCAAACATTATGGCATCGAAGTGGCTGAAAAACACTGGAAACATGAGCCACAAAGCATCATAGAAAACAATGAAGTTTATATCACATGGGATCACCCATTACCAACAGTTCAAAAGATAGATGCTATAAAACCGGATATAGTGGTCCAAGAAAAGAAGACAAAAGTAGCATTGATCATTAAAATCGCCACACCCGGTGACTATAGTGTCTTGCGTAGAGCGAGAGACACAAAGTCATAAAATACCAGGCTCTGCAGGCAGAAACAAGAGCAATGTGAAGGAAAGATACCCAGACAGTTCCAATAGTAGTAGAGCAACGGGTCTTATAAAAAAAATACTTTACAGTCATATTTAGATATGTTTCCAATCCATGTAAATGCATACGAATTGCGGAAGGAGTCATTACTGGGCACATTGCAGGTGCTTCGAAGAGCACTACTGGCTGATATCAAAGACTGAAGCAATACTAATTTCATGAATTTTAATCATACTTTGACTTAGGAATGGGGTCCATTCCCATCATGGTATTAGAAACCCAAAAGATTTGGAGAAATTAGAAAACACAGAAGAACTGGAGTCTTTGTCACAAGCAAGATGCTGTTAACACACTCGTTCTGACACTAGCAACAAATGCTTCTGATTTCATCTGAATTCCATTCCTTGTACAATGTACAATCTCAGCTCTTGACACAAACTTTTCACAAATCCGATGTGATCAAAACTTTTTGACATCTGCATCCTCACTATCTCCCCTTTTTGTAAAGACTGGAGTGGTTTGCTGGTTTTATCATAGTAAGACTTTTGGGACAAATGCTTTCTCAACAGTTGAGCTTTTACTACTTTGTTGTTCTTAGCACATGGAATCAATAAATTACTGCTGATTGGTCATGTGGTTCTGGTTTGTCTCTGGGCAGATGAACCAAGATGTTTATCATGAGGAATGTTTCTGAGATTTAACAAGTTGAGAAAAACATCAGTATTGTCACGTCTGGTTTTCTCTAACAGCTGTTTTGCACTTGAACTGCACGTGCAGCCAAACCATTTGACTGAGTGTATTCAGAGCTACTCGTAATATGAGCAAAGTCCCACTCTTCTGCAAATCTCTTGAACTGCTGACTAGAACACTGTGCACCATTGTCAAAAATAACTGTGTGGACTACCATGGACAGAAAAATGTTGCTTCAACTTAGTAATGAGAGTACTGGAAGTTAGACTGGGAAGTAGGTCAATCTCGAACCAATCTGAATAACAGTCTACTAACACCAAGTAACGTTGACCATTCCACTCAAAGATATCTGTGGCTACTGTCGACCAAGGTAATTCAGGAATCTGGTTTAACTGAAGTGGTTCTTTCTGTTGATGCGGCTTTGTATTATTACATACCGAACAAGATAAAGTATTTTCTCAATATCTCTTGACATAGAAGGCCAAAATACTAGACCTCTCGCCCTTCTTTTGGTAGACTCAGTTCCTGGGTGGCCACATTGCAAGTTCTTAATATACTCTTGTTGTAAGGATTGAACAATTACTTTAGGACCTTTCATGATGATACCTTTGTCGGACAAAATCTCATCTCTGTATGGAAAATAAGGTTGCACTTCTACTGCTAAACAAGATTGCTTTTAAGGCCATCCTCGACTGATAAAGAGATTTAGCTTCTGGAGAATTGGATCTAAAGCTGTGTGAGTTCTGAGCTCATCAAGACATGGGGAAAAATAATTTCTCACTTCCATGACCTCAAAATCAAGTTGCTCATTGTTATGCTGCTCTGTGTTTTTTTCTGAGCAATCTGGGTAAAGTATCAGCAAGAAAAAAGTTTTCCTTTTTTATAGACAAGATTGAAATTACATTTGCAATTTAAGCATCATACATTGCAGTATAGCTGGAGCTGTATGCATAGGCTTTCTCAAAATAGTGACAAAGGTCAGTGATCAGATTCGATCTGGACATATCGACCATAAATATAATCATGAAACTTCAAACATGCAAACACAATTGCCAAAAGCTCTTTCTCAATCTGGGAAAACTGCATCTCAGTTTGGGTAAGAGTTCTCAATGCATAGGCTTCTAGCCTACCCTCTTGAAGAATAACTGCACCTAGACCAAACGTAAAAGCATCACAGTAAAGAGTAACTGGTTTGTAAACATCATAGTAGCTGAGAGTTGGTGGGTTAGCAATTTTTTGTTTCAGGATATCAAATACTCTTTGGTGCTGTTCTGTCCATGACCAAATTTCATCTTTGCGTGTCAGCTCTCTGAGTGATGCTGTAAGTTCGCTTAAATCTGGAATGAACTTGCCTAGATAGTTGACCATGCCAAGAAAATGTTGTAGGGCTTGAACATTGTCTGGAGCTGGCATCCCGAGAATTGCTGTTTTCTTGGAAAAATCTGGTCGTAAGCCGGAACTGGTAAACAAGTGACCAACATAAGTAACTTCTTCTAGCCTGAATTTGCACTTATGAAGATTCAGATTAGGATTCACTTCACGTGTTCTTTCCAGAACTTTCTTGAGGTTTCTATCATGTTCGACTTCACCATTGCTTCCTACTAGAATATCATCTACTATAATAGCACATGGATAGCCCCAAAAATTTGCTCCATTGCTCATTGAAAGACTTGCTAGAATTTATTCCAAATGGCATTCTCAGAAATCTGTATAATCCAAATGGCGTACCAAATGTAATTAATAATGAAGATTTTCTGTCAAGCAAAATTTGCCAAAATTAACTCTTTGCATATAGCACAGAAAAAACAGTGGCGTCTGGCATGAGGACAACAACCTTTTCGACTGTGTGCATTGGATGATGAGGCCTTTTTAATGCTTTGTTCAGATCTCTTGGATCAATCCATATTCTGATATCATCTGAGTTTTTTTTATGAGCTACTACCATGGAGGATACCCATTCAGTAGATTCTTCTACTGGACAAATTACTCCTAGCTCCACAATTCTGTCTAGCTCGGCTTTGACTCTGCTCTGCATAACTACTGGAACTTTCCATGCTGGTCTGACAACTGGGTTGACCACTGGGTCTAACGTCATAGAGTACACAACTGGTAGTTTGCCCAGTTTGTCTGCAAAAATATCAGCATACTCAGAAAACAGAAGTTATGTACCTACCATAACGTTCCATCTGTGTTGTCGATCTTCATTCATCCTTGACCTTTGGGGTACTTGGCCATTATACAGTCCGTGCCAGCCAAAAACCTTTGAGCTAAGACTCTACCCACAATACCCCTCTCCATATTACCTCAGATTGAGTTTGCAGCAACATAACAAGACAGAGGAATTTGTAAAAATAGGAAGAAGCCATGTCCAAGGTCAAACCTAAACAATTTCAGGACAAGCATCTGATCCTTCAGGAAGTCTACAGGAGAGAGGAGGAGGATGGGGTGTCAGGGATGAATGAAGCTCGACAACACAGATGGAACATTATGGCGAGTACATAACTTCTTTATCTGATGCTGTCAATCTTCATTCATCCTTGACTTTTGGGACAGAGTCCTCAGCTACTTTAGGTCCTGGGTGGCCTTAGCAAAGGATATTCCTGAGAACCATAGAGCCACAGAATGCTCTTCCCTAGAGACCATATCTAATTTGTAATGAGTGATAAAAGTATGTGGAGTAGCCCATGTTGCGGCTGCGCATATTTCATCCATGGAAGCCTTGGAGTGGAAAACAGCTGATGTGGCTATTGATCTGGTGGAATGCGCTCTCACAGGTGCAGGTAACTTGAGGTTGCTGTGATTGTAAATGAAGGTAACACAATCTCTTAGCCATTTAGACAAAGTAACTTTTAAGACAGATTTTCCCAGAGTTGGAGTGGAAAAGGAGACAAATAACTGATCCAATTTTCTAGATTCTTTAGTCCTGCTGAGGTAAAATCATAATTGTCTGTGAATGTCCAGCAAATGTAAGCAATATTCACCTTTGTTGGAAAAACTGGGGAAGAAAATGGTCAAATCAATAGTTTCATAGGAAGTTACAGCTATTAGCCATGAGACCCTTACAAGCCTAACCAAGAATTTAGCCCATGTTCCAACAAGTCAGCACCCAATGCCACTGTCCAGCAGGGACACAGGTGGAATCCCAGGGGTGTATTTTCTGTTCCCCATCCAGTTATCCAGGTTGTGCTTAAAAAAGGTTAATGAGGTACAGTGATTGATATGGAGAGGGAGTCTATTCCACAAAAGGGGGAGTCTCTGGGACACAAATCTGTCCCCCCAACAAGTCCTATTGATCTCATGAATTACATTGAGCTTGCACATGCGGGTTACTGGTGTGGAGCGTGACTTGCTGATATGCAGCAGACCCAGCAAGGTGGGGTCTGAGATTGCTTTTTATGCCAGACAGAGGTCACCTCTGAGGAGTCTGTAAGAGACTGAGAAGAGGGACAGGACCTTTAGCCTATCTGTATAGGGTAGATGTTTGAGGCCCTGGATTCTCCTGGTGAGGAACCTCTGTGGTCTCTCCAGCTGCTGCATGTGCTTTATGACGTACATGCCAAAAGGGCCATTGTACTTAAAAATTCTGTTTACTATCTACCTGGGTACCCAAGTCCCTCACAGCTGATTGCGTGCTTAGGGCCTTATTATTAATGTGATAATTTGTGGGGATGCTACTCTCCCCAAAGGGGATGATGATGACGCATTTTTTGGCATTCAGTTTGAAGCCATGTTTCTGGAACCAGTCATTTATTTGGGTGAGACCCTCTTGCAGGATGTCCACATCACTAGAGGAATTGATGGCAGCACCCAGCATGCAGTCATCTGCAAACCTAGTCAGCTATAGCCCACTGGTTTTGGCCTGCACCTCAGAAAAGTATATCCCAAACAACAGAGGCCCCAAGACCAATCCCTGGAGTACACCGCTTGTTACGGGTCTACTGCTTGTGGTGGAGTCCACTATTTTGACTAGGTGGGTTCTATCAGTGAGCCAGGTTGCTACCCATCTGGTAACATATGGATTGACGCCTAGTTGAGTGAGAGTTTATCTATTATACCTGAGTGGGCAATAGTATCAAAGGCTTTGGTCAGGTCAAGGTAGGTGGTGTGCACTGTCATTCACTCATCCATGGCGTTGGTGACTATCTCAAAGAAGTCAACTAAATTTAATAGGTATGACCTCCCCTTGACAAAGCCAAAACTGAGAGAAATCTAGTGCTTGGAGATTGCCAATGTCCTTGTAAATGAGGTCCATGATAATCTGCTTCATGGCCTTGTAGATCTGGCTAGTTAGGCTGATGGGTATATAATTTCCTGGATTGGTGGATGCTCCACCTTTATGCAAAGGGATGACAGTGGCTGTCCACCACTCGGGTGGGATGAAGCCGGTACTCAGGTTTGGTTGAATAGGGTGCCTAATGGTGCTGCAAGTTCCTCCCTGAGTTCATGTAGGATGCAGCCAGGCATGTTATCGGGTACCATGAAGACTGTATTTTTTGCCTTTGAGAGGGCAGTGATGACTTTCTCCCTAGAGATAAGGGGAGGGGGGCAGGTGCTGGGGATGTTCTGATTTACTGATGGAGGGGGACAAAGGGGTGAAGTTTTCACTGAACCTGTCTGCCAGCAGGTTGACTGTATCTATAGCATTTGTGTATGTGGTGTCCTTGACCACCAGTTCTGAGCAGATCTGTGTGCTTCCTTTCAGATTGTGGAGATATGTGCAGAAAGCCTTATGACTGTCTTTAGTAGATGTGGCCAGTTTGGACTCAATGTTTGCTTTGGAGGATTTCACTCATGCTCTTATTTGCTTGTTCAGGCTAAGGAGAGATTGCTTCCAATTAGGTGTCTGCTCCTTTTTGGTCCTGGACAGCAATTTTTTTTCCTTTTATTACAGAGTTTATTTATTGCACATGTCAACCAGTCAGGTTTACTCTTCCTTGAGGAGGAGGATTGTTTTCTTCCAGGTATTCCTGATTCAATGCAGCTATACAAATGCTGTCTGGTGTAGGTTTGGACATATGTGCCAATTCCTATGGGAAGGGAGGAGGCTGTGAAGCTGTTTATACCTTCCCTCAGGAGGCTATAATCAGCTTCGAAGTGTTTGATTAATATTGGCGTCTGAGACCACCTTAGGAAGAAACAAAGGGTTGGTTCTTAGAGAAGCTCTATCCTTATGAAAAAACAGATATGGAGGTTTTGAACATAGGTTCATAGGTAGGTACTAGGCTATCAGCCCAAGGGCCTAAGTAAGCCTAGCCAACAAGGTTCCCTGGCTTATGCCACCCAAGAAAGTTAATTTCCTGTGCCTCTGTCGAGCAGAGCCAGAGAAGTGATCCCCGGGGTGTATTTCCTATTTCCCATCCACTCATCAAGAATTTTCTTGAAAAGTGCTAATGAGGAACTTTGCTTGACATAGATGGGAAGCTTGTTCTAGAGTATAGGAAGTCTCTGGGACAAGAATCTATCCCTCCAGCATGTTCTATTTATTGTGGTGACAAGGTTTAGGTCCCTAGAGCGTGTAGCTCGGAGGGATTGGGATTTCTTAAGGTGTAGCATGTCCAACAGTTCTGGGTTTAACATAGCTTTATATGTTAGGCAGAGATCTCCTTGGAGTAGGCGATATGCTACAGAGTAAAGTTGGAGTTTTTTGAGTAGGGCATCTGTTTGAGGCCACTAATCCTCTTTGTGAAGTACTTCTGTGGCCTTTCCAGCTGCTGCAGATGTCTTGTGATGTACATTCTGAAAGGGGCGTTGTACTCTATAATAGGTCTAATGAGTGCCGAGTAGAGGGGAACAATGACCTCTTTTTTCCTGGATGAGAACCTTTTTGTGATGAGGTATGCCACATAGAAGGATTTCCTGACTTCTGTGGCGATGTGATAATTAAAGCCGTGACTACTGTCCACCTGGGAACCAAGGTCTCTTATCACACATTCGGCATTAAGTAGACTGCCATTTATGTGGTAGTTCATGGGTACAGAGTTTTTTACCGAAGGGGATGACAATGCACTTTTTGGTATTGAGCTTGAGGCCGTGCCTCTGACACCAGGCATCTGTCTCAGTGAGGCCCTTCTGTAGGATGTTCACATCATTTGGGGACTTGACTATGGCTCCTAGTTTGCAGTCATCTGCGAACTTCATTAGCCAGAGGCCTTCTGTGTAAGCCTGTACTTCAGAGAAGTAGATACCAAACAGAAGAGGTCCCAGGACTGAACCCTGTGGTACTCCACTTATCACTGGTTTGAAGTCAGATTTGGAGTCTGCAACTTTTACAGCGTGGGTTCTGTCAGTGAGCCAGTTGGCAACCCATCTTGTGATGTAGGGATTTATAACTAGTTTAGTGAGTTTAGCTATAATTCCAGAATGGGGAATGGTGTTGAAAGCCTTGGCGAGGTCAAGATAGGCTTTACTCTGAAACACCTTACCCTCGTCTACGGCTTTGGTAACTGCCTCAGAGAAGTCAATCGGGTTCATAAGGCATGATCTGCCTTTCACAAACCCGAACTGGGTGGGGTCCAGAGTTTGGAGGTTACCAATGTCTTTGTTTATGAGTTCCATGATGATACATTCCATGGCCTTGCAGACCAGGCTCGTCAGACTAGGAGGGCGATAGTTCCCAGGATCAGTGCTGGCTCCCTCTTTGTGAAGTGGGATAACTGTTGCTGTGCACCATTCAGTGGGCTCAAAGCCTGACATGAGACTATGATTAAACATGGTGCTTAGGTGGGGAGCCAGTTTGTTCTGAAGTTCATGTAAAATGCAGCCTGGGATGTTGTCTGTTCTGTTTTTGGTTTTAGAGAGTGCAGCTTTTACATGCATAGATGTGATTACATGGACTCTGCATTCTTCCTGTATAGATATGGGCCCTTTAGGGGGTGAGAGGGGGGTAAAGTTAGCACTGAACCTATCTGCCAGGATGTTGGCAATATCAGTTGGTTCTGTAATTTTCATGGGGTGTGGATAAGTTGATCCAGGCCATTGGAATTTATGAATTCCAGAAAGCGTTGCGCGAAGGAGTTGGTACATGAGTAGTTTTCCCAGTTAATGGTGGGGTAGTAGAAATTGCCCATTATTTGGGTGTTTGGTTGAACCCTAATATTTTCCAGTATATCAGGAAAAGAGGAGTGGGAATCCTGGAGCACGGTGGGGGAACTGTAGCAAGCTACAATTTGCATTGCAGTTTTGCCCAGAGTTAGTTGCACTTGGATAACCTTGGATGCATTACGCTGCGCAACTAACCTGGAGGTGTGGATATCCTTAATGAATATGTACACACCTCCACCTTTGGTGTTCTGGTCCAGGTTAGATGGGCGAAAAGTGTGGTATGAGTTATAGCCTGGTAATGCAGGGGTGCTCTCTAGAGACTTAAACCACGTCTCAGTCACTGCACAGATATCGATATTCTCACTTTTAAGGAGTGCCTCGAGTGAGTGCATTTTGAGATTTAGACTTCTAGCATTGAGTAGCATTACCATCAGTTTTTGCTTGCCTGTTCTTGTTACGGTGGTGAATTTGTCATTTGAACTTTGCCTAAAAAAGGCACTATAGGGGCGGCAAGAGCCTTAGCCAGTATCTGGAATCGCAGGGGCGACAGGTGCAGGCCATCTCTGGCAAAGCATCGTGGTCTGTCGACCATGTCGTCCCAGGCAGAGAGATACTGGATCCCCTTAGAATGACACCAGAAGCTTAGCCAACTGTTGAAGTCAATCATGTTGTCCTTCTACTGCGGTATCATTCTGGGCAATGGCAGGATGCTACTCAGGGCTTGGGTCATACCTGCCTGGGCTACAAGATCGGAGAGTTCTTCCATGTCTCTTTTCATGTAGTCCAAGGAGGTATGTCTCAGGTCGTTCACACCAACATGGACAATGACAGAGTCATATTTGTACTTGTTGTGGAGTGACCTGAGTGCGTGGGTTATGTGGCGGATCCTGGCATCCGACAGGCAGCTGACAGTAACCTTCTCCTTGTTTAGTCTGGTGAGTGGGACATCAGTGTGCCTGACTATAGAGTCACCTATGACTAGTGTGTTGGGTACGTTGGTTTGCATTATGGGCTGTGGTTTATTGGCACACTGAGTCTGTGGGCTATGTGTCATTTGGGTTGTGGTGAGGCGTGGAGGTTGCTTGCGTTTCTGCTTTGGAGGTCTCTGTTGCTTGAGTAGATTATTATTGAGAGATTCTGCGAATGTTTTCATGTTTCTATGTGTGGAGTTTGGTGGTGTAGGTTTAGTGGGACTATGTGATGAGTGTGGTGTGGTGCAAATGTTTACCTTCTCCTCCTAACTGTCAAGTGCAGTCTTGGTTGAAGAGATCTTTACCTCCAGTTTGGCTAGATAAGTGCATCTCCCACAGGTTGTGGTGTTGGCTGGTAGGAGGAGAGTGTTGTCTGTGTACATGAGGCAATTGCTACATTGCCTCAAGATGCCCAGATTCATCAGATAGACAGGAGAGAACACTTGAAGCTGACCCTTGGACATGCCTGAATAAAAAACTACTTTCCTCTAGAAAAGTGAGGAAAGTGAGTATAGGAGCTGTTTTTCTCTAAGCAAGTGAGGAAAGTAAGTACAAAAATTGTTTTCCTCTAGGTAAAGAGGAAGGCTGAGTGCCATAGTAATTTGTAGCTTATTTAGTGCTAACAACAAGTTCTGAACAAGTGCTGAGCACGAATAAGCAAATTCAAATGCTAAAACTAAGAATCTGTATCTGTATCTTGTTGTAGATAGGCTGCCTAGTGCTTACCACTCCCACTGATAAGCTAAAATGCTTCCATCCAACACAGAAAGGCTTGGGGGCTCAGAAGCTTACAAACAGTCCTGGATACAGCAAATCTGTATCTGGACTAGACTAGCTACAGGGAAGGTGGGAAACAAGCGCAAGCGCAAGCTTTTAAACCAAAAAGTTGAAAGAGATATAAAAACAGCGCAAACGGCCAATAAACTACAATTTCTGGGCCAGAAACCACTCTTGTGGTAGATAGGCTACCTAGTGCTTACCACTCCCACTGATAAGCTAGAAGGCTTCCCTCCAACACAGAAAGACTTGGGGGGCTCAGAAGCATACAAACAGTGCTGGGTATAGCAAATCTTTATCTGGACTAGACTAGTTACAGGAAAGTTGGGAAATGAGAGCAAACGTGGGCTTTTAAACCAGAAGGTTGAAAGAGATGGAAAAACTGCCCAAACGGCCAATAAACTACAATTTCTGGGCCAGAAACCACTCTTGTGGTAGATAGGCTACCTAGTGCTTACCACTCCCACTGATAAGCTAGAAGGCTTCTCTCCAACACAGAAAGGCTTGGGGGGCTCAGAAGTTTACAAGCAGTCCTGGACACAGCAAATCTGTATCTGGACTAGACTAGTTACAGGAAAGATAGGAAACAAGCGCAAATGCGGGCTTTTAAACCAGTAAGTTGAAAGAGATGTAAAAACAGCCAAACGGACAATAAACTACAATTTCTGGGCCAGAAACCACTCTTGTGGTAGATAGGCTACCTAGTGCGTACCACTCCCACTGATAAGCTAGAAAGCTTCCCTCCAACACAGAAAGGTTTTGGGGGCTCAGAAGCTTACAAACAGTCCTGGATACAGCAAACAAGTCTAGTTACAGGAAAGGTGGGAAACAAGCGCAAAGACAGGCTTTTAAACCAGAAAGTTGAAAGGGATGGAAAAACTACCCAAACTGCCAATACGCTACAATTTCTGGGCCAGAAACCCCAACTGTGGCAGATAGGCTACCTAGTGCTTATCACTCCTACTGATAAGCTAGAAGGCTTCCATCCAACACAGAAAGGCTTTGGGGGCTCAGAAGCTTACAAACAGCCCTGGTTACAGCAAATCTGTATCTGGACTAAATTAGTTACAGGAAAGGCAGGAAACAAGCTTAGGATTTTTTTTGAAAGTGGAAAGGGAGAAAGAAGAAACAGAATATAATTCAAAATTAAGGACCTAAGTGGCTTTCCCTTCACAAATGTTCTCTCTGTATTAGGTAGAATAAGTTAGTGACACGAGACTGTAACAGAGCTGGGATAGAGCTGAACAGATGGGACTGATAAGAGTGTCTGATGTCAAAATATGATCACACTGTACTCGGTTGAGGGAGCAAATGAGATAGACCCAGGAGGAGTGTACAAACACAAATTTACAGGAGGGGTGGGCAATTCCAAAGCCAACAAAATTAATAGCAGAAGCAGAACAAGAACAGGGAGGGTGGGCAGAAAACTAACTGCAGAGACAGAGAGAGACCACAGTATTCTATGAAGCAATTACATAGAAAAATAAATAACTACAGAGAGACACAGATCAATGAAACAATTAAATGCAGAGAAAAATAAAATAAAATGCAGTACAATCTTTAACACTGCAAGTTTGAACTAAACTCAGCTAGTAATGCAGTTGATTGTAGGTATGTAGCGGAAGCCAAACAACTCAGAAATTGAGCAGTAATAGATTCAAAAAATGTGACTAACTCTTATAAATACACAGGAACCAGCTAGGCTAAGAGTTTAACACTGAATATCAATGAAATGAAACACAAAATCCCCCACTATGTGCAGAGACAGAGAAAGACCACAGTATTCTATGAAACAATCAAATAGAAAAATAAATAACTACAGGGAGACACAGACCAATGAAACAATTAAATGCACAGAAAAAATAAAATAAAATGCAGTACAATTTTTAACATTGCAAGTTTGTACGTAACTCCACTAGTAATGCAGTTGATTGTAGGTATGTAGCAGAAGCCAAACAACTCAGAAATTGAGCAGTAATAAATTTGAAGAATGTGACTAACTCTTATAAATACACAGGAACCCTCCAGGCTAAGAGTTTAACACTCAATATCAATGAAGTGAAACACAATAGCCCCCACTATGTGCAGAGACAGAGACAGACCACAGTATTCTATGAAACAATCAAATAGAAAAATAAATAACTACAGAGAGACATAGACCAATGAAACAATTAAATGCAGAGAAAAATAAAATAAAATGCAGTACAATCTTTAACACTGCAAGTTTGTGCTTAACTTAGCTAATAATGCAGTTGATTGTAGGTATGTAGCAGAAGCCAAACAAATCAGAAATTGAGCATAATGCTTGAATTTCAGAAATTCTTCTGGCAGAAGTAATTGCTATTAGAAAAAGAGTTTTCCATGAGAGAAAGTTTAGGTGGCAAGTCACTGCTGGTTCAAAGGGGGGGGGGGCACCAAAGATTGTAAGACCAAAGTTAGATCACACGGAGATATAAGATCCTTAAACAGAGGTTTTAATTGTAAGACCCCTTTAAGGAACACAAGCGGTGGGAAATTAATGAATGGTCCTGAAAGCCATTGTGGAAGTTAGAAATGTCCGCTAATTGAACCCTGATTGTGGAAATAGAAGTTCCTTGATCAAAAAGGGTAGCTAAGAAGTCCAAAACTTTCTCCACTGGTGCCAAGAAGGGATTGAGGTCATTATCACAGGCCCAAATCAAAAATCTCTTCCATTTGCTAAGGGAGAGGTTCCTGGTGGATGGTCTATGGGAAGCCAGTAGAATTTTTTGAAATGGGGAAGGTAAGTTATTCTGCCTGGCAACTAATGGAATTGGAAGAACCAAGCTGTAAGCTTGAGATTATGAAGGCTGGGGTGCACCAGTCCCTGCGGGAGAGACAGCAGGTCTGGAATTGGGTCCAGAATCTGTGGACAGCGAATTAGGTGAGGCCATAGGAAGGGGAACCAGACTTGATGGGGCCAGAAGGGTGCAATGAGGATCACTTTGCTTCTCAACCTGCGAGCTTTCTTCAAAACGAGGGGAATGAGTGGGAAGGGAGGTAAAGCATAGAGAAGACCTGAGGACCAATCGAGAAAAAGAGTGTCTCTTGGGGACCACCCTGAGGAGGAATTAGGGCAAACTAGCTGCTGCATTTGTTGTTCATGGGTGATGCAAAGAGGTTGCAGCAAGGCTGGCCCCAGTGACAAAAAGCTCCTTCGTCACTTTGGGATTGAGAGACCACTCATGAGGCAGGAGAATGCATCTGCTCAGAATGTCTGCTATCACACTGGAGCTCCCCGGGATGTGTGTTGCTATTAGAAAGCGGTTGGAGGATATCGCCCATAGCCTCACTCTGAATGCTTCCCGAAACAGGAGATAAGACATGATTTCACCCTGCTTGTTGATGTACCATACCACCGATATGTTGTGTGATTGAATTGCAATTTTTCCTACAGGGAGAACAGATTGAAAGGCTTGCAACACTATGAGCACTGCCCTCAATTCCAGGACATTGATATGCAAGTTGGCCTCTAGATAATGTCCCTCCCCCACCCTATCTGGGAGACGTCCGTGGTCACAATGGCCTTGGGTTGAGGGGGAATGAAGGGACGGCCCAAAAGAATTGCCTCGGATTCCATCCACCAGGATAAGTCCTTCTTGCTGTGACTGGTGATAAGAATTGAGTATGTCACTGGATGCGCTAGGATGGACCTTTGGAAAGTCAAGAGCCATTGAAGTAGCCTCATGTGAAGTCTCACTATAGAAGCCAGGGTAATGGTCGCTGCCATAGACCCTAAAGTTTGGAAGACTAGAAGAGCAGGAACTTTGTCTCTGGAGAGAATGGCTTGTACTTGGGATTTTATCTTCTGCAGTGTGTGAAGAGGAAGGGAAGCTACACAAGAGATTGTATTCAGACAGGCTCCTATGAACTTTAGGTCTTGAGTGGGAGTTAGTTGGGATTTTTGTTGATTCACTGTAATATCCAGACAAGTGAATAGGTGCAGAACGAAGTCTGAGGCTTGCAGCAGTAGATGCCTGGTGGGAGCAGTGATGAGTCAGTCGTCTAGGTATCTCATGGACGAGTTAGAAATAGACTCCAGGGTGGCTAGCTAAGAGGCACCTTTATCTTATACCTCTTCACAGACACAGCTCCTGCAAGGGTATGCGACAACTCCTTCATCAGATCCCTCTGGAGCCTAATGAAATGTGCCGTAAAATTCAAAGACCTTATGGCGAAGGTTGATGAAGTGTACACCCACTTTCCAAATCTGTCCTTTGTCCTAGACTCTCAGTTAGGGGGGATGAACAGTGGAACTCTCATCGGTGAGTTCCTATTTGGTGGCTGCCATCACCATAGCATCTACTGCTAAGCCCTTGGCCCAATGCTGGTGGTCTATTGGGGCTAACAAAATTTTGTCTGGTCTTTGTGGAATCAGCTCTATGGAATCAGCAGCCTTCCATGCCTGTTATGCAATCAGTTTAATAAGATTGTCAGCAGAAGGGGTCACCCAAGAAGTAGACAGGTGAGCACCAAAAGCTAGCAAGTACACGGATTCCTCAGAGGTCAGGTCTTTTACCCCTCTCTTTGCAGATTTATTGGATGTCTCCAAAGGAGACATCTTCCAGTGGTGACAGAGGGAAACCCTCTCCATCATTGAAACCTTTGTCTTGAGTGGCAGATTCTTCTGGGGAACCTAAGTGCTTCCTCTTGCACATCTTCTTTTGGGGTGGCTCCTCGGCAAGGATCTCCGAGGAGGATTCCAAAGAACAGGGGCCCTGTACAAGGGTAGCTTGCAGCTTTGGTGCCCACTATCCATGCATGGAGGATGCTCTGGGCAAGAAGGAGTCTTGGAATATAACTCCGACACAGAAAAAGTCATCTGAGAGCTTGCAGAGGCCAAGGCCCTCTCCATAACCTAGAAGGCAGCCCCCCCAAAGAGGGATGGAAGCCCAGAACTTAGAAAGACAACCTTGGAACCGAGGTCACATCCTGCTCTGAAAGACCCACTTCCGAAGTAGCAGCTGAGAAAGAGCCCACAGCTGCCAAAGTTCCCAGAGTTAAGTACAACCCCAAATAAAAAGCTGGAACAGATCCGAAACCCTCAGACCTGAAAGCAGAGCTGCTGCCCCGGAAATCTGCCAGTTCCAAAGGAACCGAAGAAGTCAGGGCAGATTCTGGCACCAAAGGCGGACAGGCAGCCAGTATCAGGCAGCTGGGAATGGAGGGATCGGAGTAGGAAGCTCTATGCCATCTGAGGAGGTTAGAGGAGGACGATTTGTTGGAGTTCTGGGAGAAAACACCCCAACCCCAGAAGGGAGAGGGGTCTGGGAGGAAACAGAAAGACCCCTGGCCACTAACAGCTGATCCACCAACCTCACGATGTCCACTTCAGTGAGACTCCTGGAGGAATGGCCAGATAATCAAGAGGGGGATTCTGACCTTTCCAAAAAAGGATTGGGAAGCTGCCCCACGAATGGATCAATAGAAGGTAAATATCTTGTCCTGAGTAAGTACATCATTTCTGATTTCAGCATAAAGGGGGTGAGTAATGTCTGCTGCAGTGCAGTAGGTGAGGTCAGCATCGACTGGGAAACTAAAGAAGTTGGTGCCAACTAAACCGGCACCGAGATTTGGGGTGCCATAGTAGTAACTGGTGCTGATGAGGTTGTCTGTTCTGACAGTCTCGGAAATTAAGCCTTCAGTTTCGTAGATGTGGAGGGGATGGAAGGCGTATGCTTTTTTGCCACCAGTGTCAAAGAAGAAGTTGGCACTGAGTGACCTTTCTTCATACAATGGTCAGATTTAGATGAAAAAGGATCAGTCTTGGACAAGGCTTCTTCGAAAGAAGACTTAAATAAGCCTTTCAATATTAATTTATTTTTACACTCAGCAAAGGCCCTGTTACTAAAGACCTGGCAGACAGAACATTCTTGGTCCAAATGAGCTGCACCCAGACAACAAACACAGCAAGAGTGCCTATCCGAACTGAGCATCTCCTGTCTGCAATCCTGGCACTGTTTAACCCTGTAGTGTCTTCTGGTTTATCAGTCATGTTGATAAACGGAAGGACAGAAGTCAACTGGCGGGAACACTCACACACAAAGACTCAAGCAAAATGGAAATGAGAGAAAAAATACCAACTATGGTAGAAAGAAATACCAAGGATTGGTAAAGAGAAAGAAAATATCTACTATGGTAAGAGAGAGAGAGCTACCTGAAGAGGTAGAGAAGGAAAAGGAGGACGGCCTCCAATGATGATAGAGAAAATACTATACAGTATGGGGAAAAAGCACTCACTCAACCAGAAAAAGGTAGGTAGAGACTAATATAATATAAATATAAAGAATAGAAAGGAGATGAGGAAAAACTTTCAAAAATAAAGAAATTTTACTTAGCTGTGAGAGGAACGACTGACGCATCTTGTGACAAGAGCGGCAAATGAGATCTGAGGTAATATGGAGAGGGGTATTGTGGGAAGAGTTTTTGGGTGGTGCGAGCTGTAAAACGGCTGTGCCAGTTCCAAGGATCAGAACCAAGTACCCCAAAGGTCAAGGATGAATGAAGATTGACAACATCAGATAAGCAGTTTGGGCGAAATTTGAGCTGTTGTCATTCAGGCTTACATGGTGAACTTCTTTATTAAGAGAAAACAGCCCCATTTTCAAACTGTCTCTGAGGCCTAATAATGATTGTACGTGTCTTGTGACTATGAAAATCGCATGTCACACCTGTTCCCAGAAGAATAACATGAAAGCACTACTGAGTCTTCGATCTGAATCTCTTCACCACCATAAGCAACAAATTTCACATACTTTGTCACTTTGTCAAATCAATTGTTCTACAGCTTTTACTCTGGCAAATGTTTCCCCTGACATAAGATTGCACTTTGAGCCAGTATCTACTTTGAGCTCTATAGGACTCCCATTAATCCAGAGTACAAAATATCTCATTCTTTGCCCACAAATCTACTACATTGACTGTTTCACCAAGCACAGACACACCATCAACATAAAAAGTAAGGTTGCAGCTTTCTAATTGATCAACTTGCCTCTTGGAATGCCCTCTTTTAATAAAAGAATGTGCCTTATTTGATTTAAAAAACCTTTTGAAAAGATTCTATTTATTGCAAGAATGACACTGCTGAACAAAAGCTAAACATTTTCTCTTTTGGGTTCATGATTTCCACCACAGTTACAACAGTTGGCAATAAAATTTGGTACTGCAGCTAACTTGGTTGGTTTACAGTTGGTATTAGAGGTGGAAGTAACCGTGAACCCCTCTTGATTTTGCTGACTTACCCTTATACTTCACTGAGCATGCTCTGGAATATGCTGGAAATACTCGGGGGTTTCCCAAGGACTGTTACAGGAACTGCAGTAGCTGCCATGTGCTTGGGCCTGTTTCTTTTAACCACGTCTTGCATACTATCAACATGAGCTTTGTTACTGTGTCTACCACTGCTATTTTCATTTGTAAGCATACTTGTGTGCTTTTCTTTAAACTCGTATATCTGACAAATCTCAATGGCTTTATTTAATGTTAAATCATTGTCTTGAAGCAAAATCTTTCTCACTGTGTCATTATTAATACCACACACAAGCCTGTCTATTATCAACTCATCTCTCAAATCACCAAATCTACATGTTTTAGCCAAGTCAGTTATATATGCTGCAAAAGTTTCACCAGGAGTTTGATCCCTTGTGTAAAATAAGTGCCTTTCCATTGTAATGTTCATTTGTGTGCTACACATTTCTCTAAATTTATGTTTTAAGCACTCTGGGTCTTCCCTTGTTTCAGTTGGTACCACTATATGGCGGTCTTCCCACTCCTCTGCAAACACAACAGGTGCATACACAAATAAACACTGTCTTTCAATGGCCTCTGAACCAGCCAAATTAAGCAGAATAAATGCTTTTATATATGTCTTTGTCAGAAAAAAGCAGCCTGTTTGAAAATAAGAAGTTATGTACTCACCATAACGTTCCATCTGAGTAGGTAAACTTCATTTGTCTGCAACATGTGGGATACGGATCCGATCTCGGATCCGAGCCGGCAACTTTACAAAGCTTAGATCAGAGCTCCTAGCTCCTCCCCTTATCCATAATCCCCTGCCAACCCTGACTGACCTCAGATCAAGTTTGCCCGCAAGCACTATAGTGGATAACTAACTACATTATCAGAATGTTACATCACTATATGACATGAAACACATCTGAAGGTCAGGGGGACGGACGGGGGGAACGGTTGCAGACAAATGAAGTTTACCTACTCAGATGGAATGTTATGGTGAGTACATAACTTCTTAATCTGAAGTAGTTAACTTCATTTGGTCTGCAACCTGTGGGACAGAGTCCCCAGCTACCTAAACCTTGGGCGGCCTTCATGGAAGGATATTCCGGAGCTCTGCGGAGCCAAAAGAAGTTCTCCCTCTGGAGGTAATGTCCAATTTATAATGATTGATGAAGGTATGAGATGAGGCTCAAGTGGCTGCTGAACAGATATCATCCAAGGAAACCCTGGATTTAAAGGCGGCAGATGTAGCCATAGCCCTAGTTGAATGGGCACGAACTCCTTGAGGTGCGGGCTTGCCGGAATTTTGATACGCTGTAATGATACACTGTGAAATCCATCTCGATAAGGAAACTTTCGAAATTGGTTTACCTAGATTAAATTTGGCAAAGGAGACGAACAACTGGTCGGATTGTCTATGACCAGATGTTCTATGAATGTAAAATCTAAGTTGTCTGTGCACATTCAAAGAATGCAGTCTGTACTCCCCTTTGTTCTGGTCGTTAGGAAAGAAGACCGGCAAATTGATAGATTGGTTAATATTAGATTCAGAAACTACCTTCGGGAGGAAGGAGGGATTGGTCCTGAGGTAAACCCTATCCTTGTGAAAGGCTAAGTATGGGGGTTTCACAGAAAGAGCTTGCAATTCAGATACTCTCCTGGCCGAAGTAATAGCCACAAGAAAGGCTGTTTTCCAAGACAAATATTTGAGGTCTACTGAAGATGCCGGTTTGAAGGGAAGGGCTGTCAGGGCTTGTAATACCAAGGTCAAATCCCATGGAGGTACCGCTTCCTTTATTGGAGGCCTAAGAAGAAAGGTGCCCTTTAGGAACGTTTTGCACAATTTTGTAGTAATCAAAGGGCCCATTTCAGTACCTACGTGGTAATGAGAGATAGCTGCTAACTGAACCTTAACCGTAGAACAGCTAGCTCCATCATTAAAAAGACCTGAAAGAAAGTCCAGCACCGCAGGCAAGGGGGCTGTAAAGGGGTCCAAATTATGGCGTTCTGCCCAGATAGAGAAACGCTTCCATTTACTACCATAGACCTGCCTAGTACAGGGCTTGTGCGCTGCTACTAGGATAGTTTTAACTGGAGAAGAGATACCGGGAGTCCTAGCTACAAGTGGAACTGGAGCAGCCAAGCCGTAAGCTTGAGGCTGGCCAGGTCGGGAAGTGGGAGCCAGTGGGGGTGGGAGATTAGATCCGGAAGGGGATCTAGAATCCAGGGCGGATTCACTCGATGAGACCAGAGGTAAGGGAACCAAGCTTGGCGAGGCCAGAATGGGGCAATGAGGATCATCCTGCTCCACAACCGACTGGCTTTCTGAAGAAGTTTCAGCATGACGGGAAGAGGAGGGTAGGCATAGAGAAGACCGGGTGGCCAAGCATGCACCAAGGTGTCCCTCGGGGCTTCCCCGGCAGGGGGAATGAGAGCGAAGTAGTTGTTGCATTTCGTGTTTGAGGGAGATGCGAAAAGATCGCAACAGGGCTGCCCCCAAATGGCAAAAATTCGACTCACTACTCGAGGATTGAGGGACCACTCGTAAGGTGAAAGGATGGTGCGACTCAGTCTGTCCGCCAGGATGTTGGTCCGTCTCGGAATGTGCATTGCAATGAGAAAGCGGTTGGTGGAGATCGCCCATTCCCACACTCTCATGGCTTCTCAACAGAGTGGGTAAGACCTGGTTCCCCCTTGTTTGTTGATATACCATACCACAGACATACTGTTTGTCTGGATTGCAATTGTTCCTACAGGCAGAAGGCTCTGCAAACTAGATCTGAGGTCAGTCAGGGTTGGCAGGGGATTATGGGTAAGGGGAGGAGCTAGGAGCTCGGATCTAAGCTTTGTAAAGTTGCCGGCTCGGATCCGAGATCGGATCCATATCCCACAGGTTGCAGACCAAATTAAGTTAATTACTTCAGATTATTGTATTCCTGCTGAAAAACTCTCCAATTTTCTGCAATATTGTTATCAAAGACAAGCGATGTGGGTCTGCAAAATCCTTCTGCCATGCCCACAGATTATAGTAAAACACAATGCAAAATGGGCCTTGTAATTATGTACTAACATTCACACACACCAGGTATTCGTAATAATATTCAAAAGCACAATAAACTCTTTGAAATACTGTACTCTGCAAAATATTCTTTGAAACAACTGTACTTTGCAAAATATGCTTTGAAACTACTTTACTTTGAAAAATGTTCTTTAAAATGACTGCACTTTGTGAAATAGCACTGTAATACTGCACACACTTGCAAACACTTTGCACACTTCAGATATTTTGAATAGCATTAGTTAATATGAAAAAGTAGCACAGCAAAAAAATATGGTTGTGTCCCCTTTTTATATATTTTATGCAATTTGGATATTGTTTCAAACATTTCCATAATTATTTGGAATATTTGTATCAACATGTTGCAGTTTCGGGCATTTCATTTAATAAGAAATTCATTCTGAGCATTTGGAGTGCTTTATTTTATATTTATAGCAAAATAAATAATTTAAGCAAGTTTTAGTACCTGGAATTTTTTCTGACCTGTTTTGCGAGTCATTTGAGCAGTAGGGATGATCCATTCCTGTATATTCCTCCAACTTGATCTGGTTGCTTCATGGCTGTAACTCTGGATCCCATTCTGACATCATGTCACTCTTCTTATATGCATTAAGAACACATTGAGGCTTGGGTGTCAGTTTAAGTAGTTTATTGTATACATATACATCAGGATGGATGGCAGGAATATTAAACTTAAAAAACTAACTGACTGACTACATACTTACATGCTCATACTCTGGCTGCTCACTCAAAATGGCACTCTTGCTTCCACATGCTCAGTACTTATATGCATGTGCTGACTCGCT
The DNA here is from genome assembly GCF_019279795.1 of Protopterus annectens. Lineage (NCBI taxonomy): Eukaryota > Metazoa > Chordata > Ceratodontiformes > Protopteridae > Protopterus > Protopterus annectens. The sequence goes on along the minus strand of NC_056744.1, from coordinate 851,969,880 downwards.
GGAAAGCTTCTTAAAGGTATATCACACATTCTGATCTACACTTATATTTATAGAATGTTACACCTAATCTCTCATCTTTTTCATTTATGCATTTTTACATTTGGTACAAATGTAATGAAGCAGCATACATCACTGGGTTAATTGCCCTTAAACCTCCTTCCTCTTTATTTACATACAAAACTCTTCTTTTTACTGGGTTTAATCTATAATCCCATGTAAATGAAAACATTATCTGCAATAATTATTTTTCAAATACTGTTGGCAACATAAATACACTTGCTAAGTATGCTATTTTTCCCATCAGTACTGAATTTATCAAATAAGCACTTTCTCTGAATAATAATTTATATATGTATATGCTCTCCAGAAATCACAAGTTTGTTTTATTTCTTTCTTCTATTGTTTTTTCCCATTGAATTTTATCTACATCTTTATTCACAAATTTTATACTTAACACAGAAATTTTGTGCATTGAAAAATATATACCCCTATCTTTACTACATCATCTAAACCTTTATTTTTTCTGTATTTAAAGCCAGCCCTATCATCTCTAGACACTTATTTGTGCAGATATTTACTTGCTTTATTCAAATTTTATTTTTGAAATTATTATAATGTCATCTGCGTATGTTAACAGAACAGAAATTATTAATCATTCAGATATTATATACCCCATCTCCTTCAGTTTGTGATTTATTTCACATACTATTATATTCATAACTAATGCAAAGAGTAGACTACTCATTGGACATCCCTATCTTACACTACTCTTCATATGTACCTCCTGGCTTGAATAACCATTTACAAGTATTTTTACTTTATTATTACTATATGCTGAGATACATAATTTTCTAACTTTCTCACTTATATCATATTTTTTCATTATCACCCATAAGATGTCATGTCCATTTGTATCAAATGCCTTATTATGGTCTCTTATCATGATTTTCACTTCTTATTTTCTAGTCATAATATCATCCACAAATTCTCTATCATTAATAATTCTTGACAACGTTTCCCCTTTATACTATGTATACTATCTTACATAATATTTTTCCATTTTAGTTTCAAATCTCTTTTGTATTATTTTCATAAAGATCTTATGATCATTATTATTCAATACTATCAGTCTCCAGTTTTTTAATTGTCTTCTATCTTCCCTCCTCTAAGTATTCCACTACATAATTCTTTATACATAAAATCTTCATTTAATCATTGAGTCAGAGAATCTTTGAAACATATTTTTTGTCAGTCCCTACTTTTTCTGGCTCATTTAAAGAAATTTCCTTTTCCAACACTTTATTCTCTTTTTCTGTTAACTTTTTGTTTTTACTTTAAATGTTTTTTTACTAACTTTTTTGTTTAAACATTTTTTGCTCATATTGCACTACACTCTTCAAGCTGTGGTGGTGCAGCGGTAGTGTTGTCGCCTCACAGCAAGAGGTTCTCCTGTTTGATTCTCGGCTGGAGCGCCTTCTGTGTGGAGTCTGCATGTCCTCCCCGTGGTCGAGGGGCATTCGAAAGACATGCGTGAATGGGCATGCCTTCGTTGAAGGCTGGGTGTCTGGCCGGCACCTCGGCACTGTAAAAAAAATCGACTGCCAATCATTAGCAGACCGGAGTTCTGCTGTGGCGACCCCTAACCGGGAAAAAGCTGAAAGAAAAACGACAACAACATTGCACTACACTCTTCATAATCCTTTCCCAAGGTCTTTCTCTTTCTTCTTTTACATTTTTATTTCTCTCATTACACTATAATTCTCCTTTACTAATCTGCTTAAGCAACTCAATGCTTCTCCTTTTCCTTGTAAAAATGTTTGCTTATATAACAATTGTTGTATTTTCCTGATTTTTTCCATATTATTCTTTTTTTTTTTTTGTGAAAGTACTTTCTATCATTATGCTCTAAATCTTCCAACACATCATTATATATGTTCTTTTAGAATTTCTTTCTTTCTTTTTCTCACATCATATTGCCACTGTAAAACACATTTTTTAAAATAGTTTTCTTAAATATCATCCACCATTCTGGCCACTTTTACAAACTATTTTCACAGTAAATATGATCCTTCCATAACGGTATTACTAATCTTTTTCTTTCTTCATTCCATGCTTTTTCGTTTATCCTTTTTATTCCTTGGTCTATTTTTATATATTCCTTGTTATCCTTTATCTCTAGGCATATTACAAGATGATCAGAAAATCCATTTTCAGCTACCCCCCTTCTCCTATAACTTAACCTTCTGATACTATAAAATAATATATTTCAATTTTATACATACCCCTTTTGTAAGTCCATAAATTTTTGTCTGAAAGTTTTAACTTACTATATCTTAAAACTGTTAACATTTTTCTTATATAATTTTCTTTCTTTTTACACTTACCTCTTAAATCATAATTAAAGTCTTGTGTTATTATGATATTAATATTTATCACTACATAGTCTAAAATGTGATGAAATAAGCTTTCCCTTTCTTTATAATGTTATAATTCTATATACTTGTTCTTTACATTTTAAATCTGCAATGGTTTATATTCCCATTTTTGCTTAAGTTACATCTAATATTTTTACTGTATTTCTACAGAATAGGCCATTCCAGAACATCGCTCATTTCCCAAATTCCAGATTAGCTCTTCTCCCTATAGTTTTTGTTTGTAATTTGTCTTCATTTGTTAAAAAATCTTGTGTATTGTAATATAATTACATCTACATCACATGTATTACACCACTACAAAATCCCTATTCTTTTTACTATGTTGTTCATACTATTCAACTTTACAAAAAACAGACTAAGATATTCATTTTCCTTATATTCATGGTTTCCAAATCAAAGACTGAAAAAGTCACACAGACAAACCAATTACTAAAAACTACAAGATAAAACCAATCAAGCAAGAGTTTTCACTGCGTGATAGCTTAAACCTCCTGTAATAGAGGCCCGTGGGATATATGCAAATGACCCCTTAAGGAATCAAGTGCATTGGCTATATGGCTTCTGAATGTCCATGAGTTTTTACTTTTTCTTTTTAAGTCTTTGTGGATACATTCAAACCAATAAAGCCAAACCTCACTAGCTTTGGGCATCCATGTTTCAGTCTTCTTATGACCTTTTCAGCACAGCATAAGTGGAATGTTTGGATATACTTTAGAAATACTGGGTCTTTAACCCAGCTGATGTCCATAACCATTATAGTGTCTGCAAAATATCCTAACTAACATCCAAACCAAAGAGTAAAAAGGGCACACAGACAAATCAATTAGTAAAAAGAAAAAAGTTATGTACTTACCATAACATTCAATATGTGTTGTTCATTTTCATTCTTCCTTAACTGATGTTAGGTTTGGATCCGATCCTCGGATCTGGCTCAGCCACTTTTTCCAGCTTATGTGTGGGACACTGAAACTCTTGAGCTCCTCCCTTACCTGTATTGCACTAGTTCCCTACCATACTCATATCTTGTTTGCTAACTTTTAAGTCTATAAAATAGTTAATAAATATAAAGAGATGAGAGAACGCTATCTGGAGCTCAAATAAAGGAACACTGGTTCCTTCAACCTCATCTAATCCTTCCAGAAGTCAAAATGGTAGGGGGTTGGAAGGAGGAAAGTTGAGGAAGAATGAACATGGACAACACAGATGAAACTTTATGGCAAGTATATTCCTTTTTTATCTAATGTTGTCATTTTCATTCATTCCTCAACTGTTGGGACAGAGTCCCCAAAATCCCAGAAGGATTCTAAGGAAGGATATTCCTGAGCACCACTGAGCCAAAGGCTGCTCTTCCCCTAGAGACCAGATTAAATTTGTAATGAGCAATAAAGGTATGAGGGTTAGCCCAAATTGCAGCTGCACAAATATCTTCCAATTAAGATCTGGATAAAAATACAGAAGAAGTTGCCATAGACCTGATAAACTAACCATCTTGTAAAGGTTACTTTAGTAACTGGTTTGCCCAATTTTTAATCCAAAAAGGAAACAAATAATTGGTCTGATTTCCTGAAACATTTTGTTGTATGGAAATAAAAATGTAACTGTCTATGAAAATACAACAGGTGCAACATATACTCTCCTTTGCAAAATTTGGAAAGAAAACTGGAAGATTAATAGTTTGATTAATGCTGGACTCTGACATCACCTTAGGAAGGAAGGATGGATTGGTTCGTAAGGATACCCTATCCTTATGAAAAATCAAATAAGGAGGTTTAGAAGATAGGGCTTGAAGTTCTGAGATTATTTTAGCAGTTGTAATAGCTACTAAAAGACAGTCTTCCAGGTTAAAAAAAAAGAATTTCCATCTGTGTTGTTGATCTTCATTCATTCTTGACTGTTGGGTTTTGGTTCTGTCCTTGGAACTGACTCGGCCATTGTAACAAGCTCACGCCAGCCAGACAACTCTCGACCTTAGGGTACCCACAGTGACTCTCTTCCCCTTCCCCTCAGATCGACTTTTCCTGTAGAAGTAAATGTAGAAGCTTTGTCTGAGCAACTGCCCTACTACAATACCAGGACTAGATCTGAACCTCCAGGAGTCTTTGGAGGGGGTTGGAGGGTGGGATGTCAGGAATGAATGAAGAGCAACAACACAGATGGAACGTTATGGTAAGAACATAACTTATTTATCTGATGATGTTAATCTTCACTCATTCTTAACTGTTGGGACAGAGTCCCTAGCTACTTTATTTCCTGGGAGGCCCTATGGAAGGATATTCCTAAGCACCATAGAGCCAAAGGATGCTCTTACTCTGGAGACCATATCCAATTTGTAATGAGTGATAAAGGTATGTGGGGTAGTCCAAGTGGCTGCTGCACAAATGTCATCCACAGAGGCTCTATAATGAAAGGCTACTGAAGTGGCTACTGATCTGGTAGAATGAGCCTTGATCTTTGTTGATAGATGCAGTTTATTTTGACTGTAAACAAAGGAGATGCAATCTCTCAACCAGTTTGATCAGGTAACTTTGGAAACTGGTTTGCCCAGTCGAGTGCCTGAAAAGGACAAAAACAATTGGTCTGATTTCCTAAACAATTTTGTTCTATTCCAGTAAAAGTGTAATTGTCTGTGTACATCCAACAAATGTAAACAATATTCTCCCTTGTTTGAGAAATTTGGAAAGAAAACTGGCAGGTCTATACATTGGTTAATATTTAAGTCTGATACAACCTTAGGAAGGAAAGAGGGGTTGGTTTTAAGTGATACTCTCTCTTTGTGAAAAATAATGTATGGATGTTTCATGCACAAAGCTTGCAATTCTGATATTTTTCTGGCTGATGTGATGGCTACCAGGAAAAGGATCTTCCAAGAGAAGAATTTGATATCACAGGTGGCTGCTGGTTCAAAGGGTTGACGAGTTACACTTTGCAAAACTAACATTAAATTACAAGGTTTGATGGATTCTTTAAAGGGTGGTTTCAAATGTAAGACACCAATCAAGAAGGTTTTACAAAGGCAATGAGGCATTAAAGAGAGGTCATTAAAACCATTCTGAAAACTGGAAATAGCAGCTAAGTGAACCTGAATAGTAGAAGCTGATGCTCCTGATTGGAAAATAGTTGACAAATATTCTAAAACCTTATCAATTGAGGCTGAAAAGGGGTCAATTTTTTCTGCAAGAGACCACAGCACAAATCTGTTCCATTTAGTCAGATAAAGTTTTCTGGTTGATGGTTTATGGGAAACCATAAGAATCTTCTAAACTGGTGAAGATAGATTTTTCTGCCTGGCGATTACTGGAAGTGGAGGTACCAAGCTGTCAGCTTGAGACTGTATAGGTTTGGGTGGACCATCCCCTGCGGATGAGACAACAGGTCTGGAGATGGGTCCAGAGTCTACGGGAGGTGAATTACGTCAGACCAGAGAAAGGGGAACTTGACTTGTCAAGGCCAATAAGGCGCAATGAGGATTACTCTACTTCTCAACTGTCATGCCTTCTTCAAAAATTGGGGAATCAGGGGGAAAGGTGGAAAGGCATAAAACAGTCCCGGGGGCCAATCATGTAGAAGAGCATCTCTCAGGGACTCCCCCTGAGGGGGGAGAGGGCAAAGTAGTTGCTGCATTTGTGGTTTATGGGAGATGCAAATAAGTCACAGCAAAGCTGACCCCAGCGACAAAATATCTTCATCGCTACCTTGGGATTGAAAGACCACTCGTGTGGAAGGAGAATGCATCTGCTCAGTTTGTCTGCAATCACACTGGAATTCCCCAAAATGTGCATTGCTATCAGAAAGCGGTTGGATGCTCTCGCCCATTGCCACACTCTTAGGGCTTCCCGACATAAAGGGTAAGATCTGGTTCCACCCTGTTTGTTGATGTACCAGACCACAGCCATGTTGTCTGATTGTATAGCAATTGTTCCTGAAGGGCGAGTCAATTGAAATGCCTGCAATGCTAGAAGCATGGCCCTCAGTTCTAGGATGCTGATATGCAAATTGGCCTCTGAGGGGGACCAAGTGCCTTGGACTGCCCTTCCCTGAAAATACCCCCCCCCCCCATCATAGATGCATCTGTTGTCACTAAGGCCTTGTGCTGAGCAGGGATGAAAAGGTGACTCCATAATTCCTGTCCTGACTTCATCCACCATATTAGATCCTCCTTGCATTGGTTGGTTATGCAGATTAGATATCAGGTGTGTTACCAAGAGACCACTGTGATGTCAGAAGCCATTGGAGCAATCTCATGTGGAACTTTACCAATGGAACTAGAGTGATTGTAGCTGCCAGAGACCCTAGGAGTTGTAAGACTTAGTGAGCAGGGACTTTGTCATGAGACAGTATCACGTGAAGCTGTGATCTTAACCTTTGCAGCCTGTAAAGAGGTAGAGCAGCCATATAGGAATTTGTGTTGAATGTTGCTCTGATGAATTCTATCTCTTGAGTGGGAGACAGCTTCAACTTTTCCCTGTTTATTGAAATGCCTAGGTAATCTGCAAGGTTTAGGAGGACTCCAAGGCATGAAACAGTAGATGCCTGGTGGGAGCGGTGAGGAGCCAGTCATCTAGATAGGGAAGCACACCGAATTTATGTAGTCTTAAATGAGCTGCAGCCACTGCCATGCATTTGGTGAACACCCTGGGGGCTGTGGTGAGACCAAAAGGCAGTGCACAAAATTGGTAATGACTGGCACCCAGATGGAAGCGGAGGTATCTTCTGGAGGATTTGTCCATTTTTATGTGGTAATACACTTCCTAAAGATCTATAGAGCTCATCCATTTGTCTTTCTTCAGAAACAGAAGGATAGACTGTACCATGACCATCTAGAATTTTGTCTGTCGAACAAACTTGTTTAAGACACTGAGGTCTAGAACTGGCCTCCATTCCCCTGCCTTTTTTGGCAGTAAAAAGAATCTTGAGTAAAATCCGGATCCTATCTGGTCTGGTGGGACTGTTTTGATGACTCTTTTATGAAGCAGCTTTTGAATTTCTTCTGCTGCTGTATCACTCTGACTGGGCGGCACATCAGAGATTTGCCTTTCCGGCCTTGGATAGAGATCAAAGGGGATAGGGTAACTCTGGTAATCATCGTCTGCACCCAGGAATGTGATGTTATTGAGTGCCAGGCTAAGTGGTGCAGAGAGAGTCTTCCTCCGGCTGCCTCTAAAGGTAGGCAATCGGGTCGCTGCTCAGGACCGCTGGTAGGGTTGTTCAAAGAAGGAATCCCTGGAACCCTTGTTATGTGGGTCCCCTCTGCCACATAAGGGGCATCATCCAGATGTGTTCCTCCCTCTGCCCTTTGAGGGGGAACTCACCAGGTGTGTCCCACAAAGGCCCTTGCGACTTCCTGAACCACATCTTCCCACTCCTCTGATTCCTGTAGTTAGGTCATTGAGAAGTCTAAAAATGCACACCCACAGCAGAAAGAGTCTTTCTGTCCTTCTCACACCTGGCTTATGTGTCTCTGACTTTGGGCCAAACAATGAGGTAGCATCAACAGGAGCACTGACGAAGGAAGACTTAAAGGGGTCTGCAAAATCACACAAGCGCATCCAGGCATGACGCCTAACGGCAACACCTATACCTGCTGCTCTGACCGTCCCTTCAACTGTGTGAGCAATAAGCCACATGGACGAGTTGGATATCGATTCTAGGGTTGCAAGCTGGACGGCAACTGTATCGCATACCTCGTCAGACAGTGGTCCTGCCAAGGTGCCTGCGAGCTCAGTGATTAGGTCCCTCTGAAGATGGGTAAAATGTGCCAAGAAGTTCAACGACCGTATGGCAAAGGTCACTGAAGCATAGACCCACTTCAAAAATCTGTCCATCGCCTGAGACTCCCTGTTTGGAGGATGGACAGTTGGACTCTCCTCTGTGAGTTCCTTCTTTGTGGCAACCGCCACCACCATAGCATCTACTGCTGAGCCTTTAGACCAGTGGGGCTGGTCCTCTGGTGCAGTAATAATGTTATCTGGTCTCCAGGAATTGGCTCAGTAGTGTCAGGAGCCTTCCAAGAATGCTGCATGATGAGCTTGACCAAATCATCAGCAAGTGGGGTCACCCAAGAAGTAGAAGGTTGGGCACAAAAAGCCTGCATGAAAACAGATTCCTCAGAGGAAGGGTTGGTGGACTTCCAATCAACCCTCTGTTTCAAGATTTCCAGGATGTCTCCAAAGGAGACATCTTCAGGGGGTGACCATGGGGACCCTTCCCCTTCATCGTAGTCTGTATCCTCAGTGAGAGATTCTTCCGGAGAATCTAAGTGCTTCTTCTTACACAACCTCTTAAGGGGTGGCTCCTCAGGGGGAAGGTCTGAGGAGGACTTACTGCTCACATGCCTGCAGTCCCGATGTAGGAGGTTATGACAGCTGCGAGCCAGAGGATAAGTAGATGTGACACTCTGATGGAGACGGCACTAACTGCGAGCCTGCTGAGGCAAGAGCTCATCCATAACCTGGAAGGCAGGTCCACCTGAAGAGGGATGGCAGTCCAGAACCAAGAAAAACAACCTCAGAACTGAAGTCACACCCCAATCCGACGAGCCCACTCCCAGAGCAGGAACCTCAAAAGGACCTGGAACTGTCAAGCACCTAGAATCGTAGACAGCGCCATGGAAAAAATCAGCACCGGCTAGGGATCACAGAGCTGACAGCCAAGTCATGGTCCTGAGGGTGGGTTGGCTCCAACTGAGCTGAGGACCACAGAGAAGGTTCCGGAGCCGAGGTAAGATCCACCATCGGCACCGAAGTACTTGGTACCAGAAGTGGAGTCAAAGTTGAGGGCTCCAAGACCTGCAGAGAGGTTGAAGGAGGAAGGTAGGATGCAGTCCATGGAAAGTATCCTCATTAGGCCAATAACTGAGTACAACTCCCAATTTGGTATATACCTCTTCAAACACCTACACCAACTGGAAAGGCCACAGAAATACCTCACAAAGAGAATCCATGGCCTCCAACACCTGCCCTATGTGGACAGGCTCAAATCACTATCACTCTACTCAGTATCGTACAGATTGCTCAGAGGTGATCTGTGTCTCGCCAACAACGCAATCTCAGACCCTACTCTACTACAGATGCTTCATATACGTAAGTCTAAGTCCAAGCATAGTACCAGATCAAAAGGCTTAAATCTAACATGCAACATTAACAAAACCTGCTTGAGAGACAGGTTTGTCTCCCAGAGGCTGCCCCATCTCTGGAATAGACTCCCCATACACGTCAAACAAAGTATGTCGTTGACCCTCTTCAAGCGCAACCTTAATGAGTGGATGGGAAACCACAAATTTGTCCCAGGGGTTCCACCTGTGTCCATCATTGACAGGGGTGACAGATGCTGATTGAGGTTTTTGTTTTTGGGGATAAACTCTTGGCTAGGCTTGGAAGGGCTCCAGAGCCATTAGCCTAGTAATCTCCTGTGATCCTATCCTATGAGTAAACATTGGCCACCAAGAGCTGGTCCACTAACCTGACTACATCAAACTCTGAAAGGCTCCTGGTGGAACGAATAGACATCCCCGAGGGAGATTCTGGACATTCTTAGAAAGGGCTTAACTGTTGACCATAAAAGGGGTCAATAGCTGGGGAGTACTTAGTCCTGGGCAGGTATTTGCCCCTCTAGACTGTGGTCGGCTGACCAATTGTTTGTGATGCAGGGGAGGTGACTGGTGTGGGTGAAAGTATTGTTGGTGCTGAAGAGGTCAGAGGTTCCGATGAAGGGGTCGGTACCATGGTACATTTTGTCAGTTCCGGTAAAGTCATCGTTGGCACCGTGGATGGAGTTGTAGTTTTCAGGGCTGAAGCAGTTGTTGAAGTCAATTTTGGTTGTTTAGGCTTCGGTTCTGAAGCAGAAACCTGGCCTTTGGTTGATTTAGGGTCATGAGTTGAGAAGACACTGGAACAGAGTGGCTCCTTTTCTTTGCTTCTTTATTTGGAGACTTTGACATCTCCACCTCAGACAAAGCCTCTGAAAAAGGCTATTTTAACAGCCCCATTAAGGATTAATTTGTTTCTGTGCTCTGCAAGGGTCTGGGCACTAAACCTCTCACAGAGTTCACAAGGTGTTTGGATTTCCAAATTTAGTACCCCCAAACAATATACGCAGGAAAGATGCCCATCTGAGTTGGACATCTTCCTGGCGCAACCTTGACATTGATTACAGCCAGTGGTGCCTTTCTGCTCCTCTGCCATGCTAAAATAAAGTTAAGCCAAAAACAATCGGTCACACATACACGCCAATAGTAAGATAGGGGAAAAGACCAGAAAATATTTTTTTTAAGCGTTCTGACCAACAGTTACGGAGAGATACCCAGTAAGGGTAAAGGAGGGAAGAGAATACCAATGATGGTATCTGAGATTTACCAAAGGTAAAAGGGGGGGAGGGAGCTATACCAATGATGATAAAAAAGAAAAGTACCAAACAGTAATAATGGGGGAAAATAGCACTCGCACACACATAATTAGTAATTAAACTATTTAGAAAAAGTTAGCAACAAAGTTTTTATAGGATATAGAGCTGTAAAGAAGAAATATATATAAAAAATAAGCACTTAGTTTGAGAGCACAGCTGACACATCCTAAAACTCTACGAGGCAAACGAGATCTGAGGGAAAGGGGAAAGAGAGGCACTATGTGTAGCCTTAGCTCAAGAGTTTTCTGGCTGGCGCGAGCTTGTTACGACTGCCGAGTCGTTTCAGAGGACGGAACCGAAACCCAACAGTCAAGAATGAATGAAGACTAACAACATCAGATTTTTAGTTCACACTTGGCTAATGGTTCAAAGGGAGATTGGGTCAAAGATTGTAAAACTAAATTCAAATCCCATGGGGGAATAGGATCTTTAAAAGGGGTCTAAGAAGAAAGGTTCCTCTTATAAAGGTCTTACAAAGTTTGGAAGATGCTAAGGACAAATTATTTACTCCAATGTGAAAATTAGAAATGGCAGCTAGTTATACTTTTATAGATGAAGAACTAGCCCCTTTGTTAAAAAATTGTAGCTAAACCTCAGGAACTTTGGGTACTGATGCTTTAAAAGATTCAGTAATCATTTCGCTGTGCCCAAATAACAAACCTTTTCCATTTACTTCTGCAACTTTTCCTAGCTGAACCTTTGTGGGAGGATAGAAGAATGTGGTGAATGGGAGAAAAGACCCTGGGCTGTCTTGTTATCTATGGAAGTGGTGAACCCATGCAGTCAATTTTAGGCCTAAGATGTCTAGGCGTATCATGTCTGTCGGATGAAACAGGAGGTCTGGAATTGGATCTAGACTCTATGGCAGGTGAAGCAGATGAGGCCAAAGAAAGGGCAACCAAATCTGATAAGGTCAATAAGCAGCAATAAGAATGACTGTGCTCTTCAACTGAGATACTTTCTGAAGGAAATTGGGGGTTAGAGGTACTGGGGGATTGACACAGAGAAGATTGGGGGTCAATCATGGAGAAGAGCGTCTCTCAGTAATTTCCCCAGTGGGGGTACCAGAACAAAGAACCTGTTGCACTTATTGAAGGGAGATGCGAAGAGATCACTGCAAGGTTGGTCCCATTGATTGAATATCTTTTCTGCCACATTCATGTTGACAGACCACTAATGATGCATTAGAATGATCCTGCTTAACTTA